>NW_022603767.1:0-20904 GCF_008692095.1 Etheostoma spectabile | reverse complement strand
CTCCTTATGTCTCCTCCTTATGTCTCCTCCTTATGTCTCCTCCTTATGTCTCCTCCTTATTCTCCTCCTTATGTCTCCTCCTTATGTCTCCTCCTTATTCTCCTCCTTATGTCTCCTCCTTATGTCTCCTCCTTATTCTTCTCCTTATGTCTCCTCCTTATGTCTCCTCCTTATTCTCCTCCTTATGTCTCCTCCTTATGTCTCCTCCTTATTCTTCTCCTTATGTCTCCTCCTTATGTCTCCTCCTTATTCTCCTCCTTATGTCTCCTCCTTATGTCTCCTCCTTATTCTTCTCCTTATGTTCTCCTCCTTATGTCTCCTCCTTATGTCTCCTCCTTATTCTCCTCCTTATGTCTCCTCCTTATGTCTCCTCCTTATTGTCCTCCTTATGTCTCCTCCTTATGTCTCCTCCTTATGTCTCCTTCTTATTCTCCTCCTTATGTCTCCTCCTTATGTCTCCTTCTTATTCTCCTCCTTATGTCTCCTTCTTATTCTCCTCCTTATGTCTCCTCCTTATGTCTCCTCCTTATGTCTCCTCAAGCAGAATTCATCAGTTTTCATCTCCATTTCACCAGGTGTCTCTCTTACCTCACCATATATTTCTATTTGCTGTATTTCTATATGTTGTATTTCTATATGTTGTATTTCTATATGCTGTATTTCTACATGTTGTATTTCTAGATGCTGTATTTCTATATGTTGTATTTCTATATGTTGTATTTCTATATGTTGTATTTCTAAATGTTGTATTTCTAGATGCTGTATTTCTACATGTTGTATTTCTATATGTTGTATTTCTATATGCTGTATTTCTACATGTTGTATTCTAGATGCTGTATTTCTATATGTTGTATTTCTATATGTTGTATTTCTATATGTTGTATTTCTAAATGTTGTATTTCTAGATGCTGTATTTCTACATGTTGTATTTCTAAATGTTGTATTTCTAAATGTTGTATTTCTATATGCTGTATTTCTATATGTTGTATTTCTATATGTTGTATTTCTATATGCTGTATTTCTACATGTTGTATTTCTATATGCTGTATTTCTACATGTTGTATTTCTATATGCTGTATTTCTAGATGCTGTATTTCTATATGTTGTATTTCTATGTGCTTTATTTCTAACACTTAAACTTCTGTCTGTGTTTCAATGAAGCCCAGAGAAGCAGCATGGACCTGGACCTGGACTTGGACTTGGACCTGGACCTGGACCTGGACCCAGCTGTGTGTCCGTTAAGAGCAACCAGTCTATGGAGCCACCGCTGGTTTTTAAAGATCAAGCTTCACCAACAGTAGAGTAAGTCATAATCATGTTATAACTTCAGCTATGTCATTATCACGTTATAACATCAGCTATGTCATCATGTTATAACCTCAGCTATGTCATCATCACGTTATAACATCAGCTATGTCATCATCACGTTATAACATCAGCTATGTCATCATCACGTTATAACATCAGCTATGTCATCATGTTATAACTTCAGCTATGTCATCATGTTATAACTTCAGCTATGTCATCATCACGTTATAACATCAGCTATGTCATCATGTTATAACTTCAGCTATGTCATCATGTTATAACTTCAGCTGTCATTATCACGTTATAACATCAGCTATGTCATCATGTTATAACTTCAGCTATGTCATCATCATGTTATAACCTCAGCTATGTCATCATCACGTTATAACCTCAGCTATGTCATCATGTTATAACTTCAGCTATGTCATCATCATGTTATAACATCAGCTATGTCATCATGTTATAACCTCAGCTATGTCATCATCACGTTATAACATCAGCTATGTCATCATGTTATAACTTCAGCTATGTCATCATCACGTTATAACATCAGCTATGTCATCATGTTATAACTTCAGCTATGTCATCATCAAGTTATAACATCAGCTATGTCATCATGTTATAACCTCAGCTATGTCATCATCCCGTTATAACATCAGCTATGTCATCATGTTATAACTTCAGCTATGTCATCATGACGTTATAACATCAGCTATGTCATCATATTATAACTTCAGCTATGTCATCATCACATTATAACATCAGCTATGTCATCTTCACGTTATAACCTCAGCTATGTCATCACGTTTTAACCTCAGCTATGTCATCATCATGTTATAACCTCAGCTATGTCATCACGTTTAACTTCAGCTATGTCATCATCATGTTATAACATCAGCTATGTCATCATGTTATAACCTCAGCTATGTCATCATCACGTTATAACATCAGCTATGTCATATCACGTTATAACTTCAGCTATGTCATCACGTTATAACATCAGCTATGTCATCATCACGTTATAACATCAGCTATGTCATCATCACGTTATAACCTCAGCTATGTCATCATGTTATAACTTCAGCTATGTCATCATCATGTTATAACATCAGCTATGTCATCATGTTATAACCTCAGCTATGTCATCATCACGTTATAACATCAGCTATGTCATATCACGTTATAACTTCAGCTATGTCATCATGATGTTATAACATCAGCTATGTCATCATGTTATAACTTCAGCTATGTCATCATCACGTTATAACATCATTTATGTCATCATGTTATAACCTCAGCTATGTCATCATCACGTTATGAAATCAGCTGTCATATTACATTATAACATCATTTATGTCATCATGTTATAACCTCAGCTATGTCATCATCACGTTATGAAATCAGCTGTCATATTACATTATAACATCAGCTATGTCATCATGTTATAACCTCAGCTATGTCATCACCACATTATAAAATCAGCTATGTCATCATGTTATAACTTCAGCTATGTCATCACCACATTATAAAATCAGCTATGTCATATCACGTTATAACCTCAGCTATGTCATCATGTTATAACATCAGCTATGACATTGTGTTATAACCTCAGCTATGACATATCATGTTATAACATCAGCTATGTCATCACATTATAACCTCAGCTATGTCATCATGTTACAACCTCAGCTATGTCATCATCACAATATAACCTCAGCTAAGTCATCATCACATTTTAACATCAGCTATGTCATCATCACGTTATAACCTCAGCTATTTCATATCACGTTATAACCTCAGCTATGTCATCATGTTATAATCTCAGCTATGTCATCATCACGTTATAACATCAGCTATGTCATCATGTTACAACCTCAGCTATGTCATCATCACAATATAACCTCAGCTATGTCATCATCACATTTTAACATCAGCTATGTCATCATCACGTTATAACCTCAGCTATTTCATATCACGTTATAACCTCAGCTATGTCATCATGTTATAACATCAGCTATGACATCATGTTATAACCTCAGTTATGTCATCATGTTATAATCTCAGTTATGTCATCATGTTATAACCTCAGCTGTGTCATCACGTTATAACCTCAGATATGTCATCATGTTATAACCTCAGCTATGTCATATCACGTTATAACCTCAGCTATGTCATCATGTTACAACCTCAGCTATGTCATATCACGTTATAACCTCAGCTATGTCATCATGTTATAACCTCAGCTATGTCATCATGTTATAACCTCAGCTATGTCATCACGTTATAACCTCAGCTATGTCATATCATGTTATAACATCAGCTAGGTTACTAATTGGATGAATATACGTTACACTTCCGCACCACAACAAGACAACGCGACAGACTCTGCGGCAAATCATTACAGCTTTATGGCGCTAACGTTAGCAGTAACGTTAGCAATAACATTAGCGCTAGCTGTAGCGGTAACGTTAGCGATAAGGTTAGCAATAACGTTAGCGGTTACATTAGCGCTAGCTGTAGCGGTAACGTTAGCAATAAGGTTAGCAGTAACGTTAGCGGTTACATTAGCGCTAGCTGTAGCGGTAACGTTAGCGATAAGGTTAGCAGTAATGTTAGCGGTTACATTAGCGCTAGCTGTAGCGGTAACGTTAGCAATAAGGTTAGCAGTAACGTTAGCGGTTACATTAGCGCTAGCTGTAGCGGTAACATTAGCGATAAGGTTAGCAGTAATGTTAGCAGTAACGTTAGCGGTTACATTAGCGCTAGCTGTAGCGGTAACGTTAGCGATAAGGTTAGCAGTAATGTTAGCGGTTACATTAGCGCTAGCTGTAGCGGTAACGTTAGCAATAAGGTTAGCAGTAACGTTAGCGGTTACATTAGCGCTAGCTGTAGCGGTAACGTTAGCGATAAGGTTAGCAGTAACGTTAGCGGTTACATTAGCGCTAGCTGTAGCGGTAACATTAGCGATAAGGTTAGCAGTAATGTTAGCAGTAACGTTTGCGGTTACATTAGCGCTAGCTGTAGCGGTAACGTTAGCGATAAGGTTACCGCTTGTGTTAGCGTAGTATTATGGACAGACATGGTTGAAATATTACATTTAATACTATTAGACTCCATGTTCAAAGATTTGCTCAGTTCATTTTTTCATTCTCTCGGCTACTTTTACTTTATACTTTAAGTACCTTTCCAAGCCTGTACTTTGTTACTTTTACTTGAGTAAAGAAGTTAAGTTAGTACTTCTACTTCTACCAGAGTATTTTTTAACCCTTGTGTTGTCTTCCTGTCGACCAGGAAAAACAAAAGTTCACTTTTTTCAACATTATTATTGCTTTTTCCAGCATTTATGTCACTTTTTCAATGTCGTGGGTGCTTTTTTTATGTTTTTGCCAAACATTTGATGTTTTTATTTTTGACATTTTCAGCACTTATTTTGACAGCCCAAAAAAAATTAAATTACTGAAAACGGGTCAAATCTGAATCAACACGAAGGTTAACACAAGTATCAGTACTTCTACTTTTACCAGAGTATTTCTTAACACAAGTATCTGTACTTCTACTTGAGTACGGGAAGTGAGTACTTTTACCATCTGTGCCACAGAGTGGACCAGGAGAGCTCAGAGGGTCCCAGAGGGTCCCAGTGGGTCCCAGAAGGTCCCAGTGGGTCCCAGTCCACCCAGCAGCCCCCAACCCACCTGGACTCCATCTTTATGGTCTGTATATGTACTAATACTACTTTACCTCTGTTCTGTTCCCAATCATCTCCATGCTGCCCTGTTCAGACCAGAGGGTCCTCAGTCTGTCCATCATGGATCTGATCTGTCTCCATGATTTCAGTCTGATTTGATTCATATAAGCTTCTGTTCCAGCTGCTGGAGGAGAACATCGTCACTTTTGTGAAGAACGAGCTGAAGAAGATCCAGAAGGGTCTGAGTCCAGATTACCCAGAATGCTCAGAGAGTCAGAAGGAGGATGAGGCTGAAGATCAGAGGAGGAGCAGAGAGGCGTTTCTGGAGATCACACTGCACTTCCTGAGGAGAATGAAGCAGGACGAGCTGGCTGACCGTCTGCAGAGCAGTAAGAGGATTTCTCTAATGACTCTGCATTAGTATATAACTAATATAATAATAATAACTGCTGCTCCTGTACCCCTGGGTTTTGGTCCTGGCCTTGGATCCCATTTGTTTGATCTGCCCTTTCCTGAACAGTGCACGGTTGCTTCATCCTTCCCTTCATTTTTCCATTTGTTGTGTTTTCATTTAGGAAGTCATTCTGGAGTTTATCAGAATAAACTCAAGTCTAACCAGAAGAAGACGTTCCAGCGTGTATTTGAGGGGATTGCTAAAGCAGGGAACCCAACCCTTCTGAATCAGATGTTCACAGAGATCTACCTCCTGAAGGGAGGGGCTGCAGGGGTCAATGATGAACATGAGGTCAGACAGATTGAAACAGCATCCAGGAAACCAGACAGACCAGAACCAACATTTAGACAAGAAGACATCTTTAAAACCCCACCTGGAAGAGATGAACCAATCAGAACCGTGATGACAACGGGAGTGGCTGGCATCGGGAAAACAGTCTTAACCCAGAAGTTCACTCTGGACTGGGCTGAAGGCAAAGCCAACCAGGACATCCAGTTCACATTCCCCTTCACCTTCAGAGAGCTGAATGTGCTGAAAGAGAGAAAGTTCAGCTTGGTGGAACTTGTTGATTACTTCTTTAGTGAAACCAAAGAAGCAGGAATCTGCCGGTTTGAAGAGGTCCCGGTGGTCTTCATCTTTGACGGTCTGGATGAGTGTCGACTTCCTCTGGACTTCCTCAACACTGAGATCCTGACTGATGTTACAGAGTCCACCTCAGTGGGTGTGCTGCTGACAAACCTCATCAGGGGGAAACTGCTTCCCTCTGCTCGCCTCTGGATAACCACCCGACCTGCAGCAGCCAATCAGATTCCTCCTGGGTGTGTTGACATGGTGACAGAGATCAGAGGGTTCACTGACCCCCAGAAGGAGGAGTACTTCAGGAAGAGATTCAGAGATGAGAAGCAGGCCAGCAGAATCATCTCCCACATCAAGAGATCACAAAGCCTCCACATCATGTGCCACATCCCAGTCTTCTGCTGGATCACTGCTACAGTTCTGGAGGACGTGATGAAGACCAGAGAGGGAGGAGAGCTGCCCAAGACCCTGACTGAGATGTACATCCACTTCCTGGTGGTTCAGTCCAAAGTCAAGAACATCAAGTATGATGGAGGAGCTGCGACAGATCCACACTGGAGTCCAGAGAGCAGGACGATGATGGAGTCTCTGGGGAAACTGGCTTTTGAGCAGCTGCAGAAAGGCAACCTGATCTTCTATGAATCAGACCTGACAGAGTGTGGCATCGATATCAGAGCAGCCTCAGTGGCCTCAGGAGTGTTCACACAGATCTTTAAAGAGGAGAGAGGACTGTACCAGGACAAGGTGTTCAGCTTCGTCCATCTGAGTGTTCAGGAGTTCCTGGCTGCTCTTCATGTCCATCTGACCTTCACCAACTCTGGAGTCAACCTGCTGACAGAAGAACAAACATCATCAACACAGTTCTACCAGAGTGCTGTGGACAAGGCCTTACAGAGTCCTAATGGACACCTGGACTTGTTCCTCCGCTTCCTCCTGGGTCTTTCTCTGCAGACCAATCAGAATCTCCTACAAGGTCTGATGACACTATCAGGAAGTAGCTCAGAGACCAATCAGGAAACAGTAGAGTACATCAAGGAGAAGATCAGTGAGAATCTGTCTGCAGAGAGAAGCATCAACCTGTTCCACTGTCTGAATGAACTGAATGATGGTTCTCTAGTGGAGCAGATCCAACAGTACCTGAGTTCAGGAAGTCTTTTCAGATATAAACTGTCTCCTGCTCAGTGGTCAGCTCTGGTCTTCATCTTACTGTCATCAGAAGAAGATCTGGACGTGTTTGACCTGAAGAAATACTCTGCTTCAGAGGAGGCTCTTCTGATGTTACTTCCAGTGGTCAAAGCCTCCAACAAAGCTCTGTAAGTGAGACTTATTTATCATTTAATACTTTGCTATCTTTCAACAGGAGTTGAAAATAAATAACTTCTTTTCCTCTCTTCAGACTGATTTACTGTAACCTGTCAGAGAGAAGCTGTGAAGCTCTGTCCTCAGTTCTCAGCTCAGAGTCCTCTAGTCTGAGAGAGCTGGACCTGAGTAACAACAACCTGCAGGATTCAGGAGTAGAGCAGCTTTCTGCTGGACTGAAGAGTCCACACTGTAAACTGGAGACTCTCAGGTCAGGCATTGTTTGAATATGGTTATTTATCTTTAGGAATAAGAGTCACATGTTAATCTGAGATCGGTAGAGGTCCAGCTTGATCTAGGTCATGGACTTGTTCAGTAGGTTTTTCTCCAATATCAACAATTGAGACAATATTTTTTCATTCTTGTTTACTCTATTATATTACAATAACATAGTTTATACTTAATGGCTTTGGAGATATACTTTAAGGGTAAAACTAATTTGATTACATCATGTTTTTCTTTTCTGGTCATTGTTGGCACTTCAGACTGAGTGGCTGTAACCTGTCAGAGAGAAGCTGTGAAGATCTGTCCTCAGTTCTCAGCTCAGAGTCCTCTAGTCTGAGAGAGCTGGACCTTAGTAACAACAACCTGCAGGATTCAGGAGTGGAGCTGCTCTCTGCTGGACTGGAGAGTCCACACTGTAAACTGGAGACTCTCAGGTCAGGATTCATTTAGCCATGTAAACTCTGATCAGTGAATAAACACCTAACGTGTAGCGTCTGCTAATACTAAGTGTCAAAGTACATTTAACTAAACTTCGGCAGTGGTTTCTAGAAAAAACAATTAGTGGTTTCCTTTCTTTTTCTGTCCTCTAATTACCAAGTATTTACCTGGTATTTACATAATAATAATATTACATTATAAGATAACTACCACTGGTAATAAGGAGGTAATATAGAGAAACTACAACTGAAGTACAAGGTAAAACCTTAAGAACTAAGGCCGTTACACACCGGGACGTGACGAATAACCGATGCAAAATGCAAAAAAAATGCACAAGAATCACCTGGCTTCCACTAAAGCCATCTCTTCATTCTCACCAACATGGCACCCACCTGAATAGGATTACACACGAAAAGTAAACACAACCAACACAGACATAACACAATACGGGACATAACACCATACCAGGTAAATACTTGGTAATTAGGGGACTGTAAAAGGAAGGATCACCAAATCTGTATCTGGACCAAATTGTAGCTGAACAACAGACAACATGGCTCCACATGTTCATGGATGGTTCCCGTGTGTTGTTCTGTGTGTTTGCAGTCTTTCAGGCTGTCTGATCTCAGAGGAAGGCTGTTCTGCTCTGGTCTCAGCTCTGAGCTCCAACCCCTCCCATCTGAGAGTGCTGGACCTGAGCTACAATCATCCAGGAGACTCGGGGGTGAAGCTGCTGTCTGCTGGGCTGGAGGATCCAAACTGGAGACTGGACACTCTCAGGTATGAAGAGGCCTGCTAGGTAGAGCCTGAGAGAGGCGCTGGAAACATTTTGTGTCAAAGCTAGTCACAGACCTCTTTGAGTTTTTTCTACATTTGAGAAAGCTGGGTGAAATGTTGATGTTTCCACACTGCTCTGACACCCCCCCCCCCTTTCAGGGTGGAGCCTGCTGGAGTCCGATGGTTGAAACCAGGTCTGAAGAAGTGTAAGTGTGTTTTACGTTTCATTCATGGAACTGTGACTCCACTCAGTCAACCCTCTGATGTTGCAGCTGTGTTGTGTCTCGTTGTCTCCGTCAGATTCCTGTGAACTCACAGTCGACACCAACACGGTGAGCAGGAAACTCAAACTGTCTCACAACAACAGGACGGTGACACGGGTGGAGGAGGATCAGCCATATCCTGGTCATCCAGAGAGGTTTGAATCCTGGTGTCCTCAGCTGCTGTGTAGAGAGGGTCTGACTGGACGCTGTTACTGGGAGGTGGAGAGAAGAAGAGAGGTTCATGTAGCAGTGAGTTACAGAGGAATCAGGAGAGGAGTCGGTGATGACAGTGTGTTTGGATGGGATGATCAGTCCTGGAGACTGAGCTGCTCTGATGGTCGTTACTCTGTCTGTCACAATGACAGAAGAACAGGCCTCCCTCTCTCCTCCTCCTCTGAGAGAGTAGCAGTGTATGTGGACTGTCCTGCTGGCTCTCTGTCCTTCTACACAGTCTCCTCTGACTCACTGATCCACCTCCACACCTTCAACACCTCATTCACTCAGCCTCTCTATCCTGGGTTTGGATTTGGGGCTGGTTCGTCAATGTCTCTGTGTCCTCTGTAGGAAGACGAGTCTCCTCCTGTCTCTATCCATTATAAATCTATAAATCATGTTACATAATGTGCTTTAAGCTAATGTCATTCTGTTGCTAAACTGTAGCATAAAAGCTCAAATCTGGGCCTTTCCCAGGAGGCCGTCTGTGAGACCCTAAGCCTTCCAGAAGCTTTTTAACCCACCATGGAACAACGGTGTATTTTCCCAATAAATCCACATTTGTAATATCCAAAATCTCAGTAACACTTCAGGCTATCATCGTTGTAATTGATTAGCATCAAATCTAAAGAGGCTTTCTGTGTCATCGTAGGCCTTCCCGGAGTTTTTTTTTTTTCTCTTTTCTTCATATTTTATTTACATATTCAAAACAAACAAACAAACAGGGCTCAGATGTAACTATTGCCAGTTCTTTACAGTCATATTCAATACAGCAGTAGGAGGAAAGGTTGATAATACAGAAACAAGATTAGGTACTGTAGTTTAGCTTTTTCAAAATGAGTTAACGGGTTCCAGGAACGGAAAAATGTGTCCATTTGACCAGTGCGGAGTTTCTCCATTTGTATTATGGATATGGATTATGGATATTTCAATGACCCATACCTGAAAGGAAGGAGGAGTGGGAGACTTCCATTCCTTCAATATCAGTCTCTTGGCAACTATCATTCCCAGTTCCAATGGCTGCCGCATTATAGTTGGAATTGTCTTTGTTATTTGTGAGCAGCCAAAAATAGCACGTCCAGCCTCGGGTTGAAGGGGCCGCTGATACGCTTTGGAGTACCAATCAAATATTCTAGACCAAAAGCTTGCCAGTGAAGAGCAGGCCCAAAAAGCATGGGACAGTGTACCCTCTGACACATTACATCTATCACACACCGGGGAAACCAATGGATATATTCTGTGCAATCTGGAATAATGTAAGCGATGTACAATCTTAAATTGAATTAGTTGGTGTCTGCTGTTTAAAGAGCAGGAATGAAAATTAGACAGACATACGTTCCACATGGATTCAGATAGTTCCACACCTAACTCTTCTTTCCAAGTATCCATAGTTTTCACAGTGTGCGCAACAATGCAGTCATCAAATAGGCGTACAATTCTCGAAATAAGACGCTTGGAGAAAGGACGGCTCTTGCAAATATCATAAATTTCATACTCCAGCGGTACATTTTGAAAGTCTTCAATTTTTGATTGAGCATAATGCCTAACCTGCAAATACCGAAAGAAATGGGAATTGGGAAGATTGTATTTTCCTTTCAGTTGGCTGAATGATGAAAATTTATTGACTGAAACCAAGCCCCTCCCTCTCCAGTCGTGGTATAGCATGTCATGCCAAGGAGGCAGAAAACAATGGTTAAAACATATTGGTGTTTGTACCGACGTGCCCGGTAACTTTAAAAAACATCTGACCTGGTTCAAAATTCTTACTGACTGTTTTACCACAAAACACAAATTCTTATGGGACCCCGGCTTTTCAAACTTGGAAAATAACATAGCTGGCAGTGAAGAATTGTTCACAGAGTTGGCCTCCATCTTAAGCCACAAAGGGGTTGTAAGTGTCTGATTATCCAAGGATCCCTGTTTCCAGAACATTAATGCCCTAACATTGGCAGCCCAATAGTAGTGCTTAAATACAGGTAGGTCCAGCCCTCCCTCTGATCTAGATTTCTGTAAGTGTGCCTTCGAAATTCTGGCGTTCTTGCCATTCCAAATATAGGACAAGATAATTGAGTCTTTGAAAAAGGCTGCGGTGAGATAAATGGGGAGATTTTGGCATAAATATTGAAATTTAGGAAGGGAGATCATTTTAATTGAGTTTATGCGTCCAATCATAGATAAGGGAAGAACTTTCCAGCATTCAATATGTTGTTTTAATTTTGAAACAAACTCTGAAAAATTTTATTTGAATATTAGTTTGGGATCCTTAGGTATAGTCAGACCAAGGTAGGTGAAATGATCATTAACTATTTTGAATGGAATACTTTGTAAAAAACCTGATGAATAAGTACTGGAAAAAGGCACAAACTCACTCTTTGACCAGTTGATCGTGTATCCCGATATTTTACCAAATGACTCAAACAGCTCAAGAAGAGGGGGAACCGACTTCTCAGCATTGCATAAATACAATATGACGTCATCAGCATACAAACTGATAAGCATTTCCACACCTCCAATCTGAAGTCCCTTCACCTGTGGGTGTTCTCTTATTGTTATAGCAAGTGGCTCCAGTGCAATAGCGAAGAGCGCCGGAGACAATGGACAACCCTGCTGAACCGAGCGTTGCAAAAACAAAAAGGCGTTGAGCGATCTCCATTCGTCAGAACAGAGCAGCACGGTTTGGCATATATCAGTTTCACCCAAGAGATAAAATTTACCCGAAACCAAACCTGCGTAGTGACTCAAACAAATAAGGCCACTTGACCTGATCAAAAGCTTTGTGTGCGTCAAGGGACAGAATAGATGCTCCACTGGTACCACTAAAGTCAGAGTAAATAGTATTAAGCAGCCGCCTGACATTGGAAAAAGAGAGTCTGCCAGGAACAAATCCTGTCTGGTCAAGATGGATAATAGAAGCCAGATATTTATTTAATCTAGTAGCCAAGATTTTAGTTATCACTTTGCAATCAAAGTTTGGAAGCGCAATTGGCAGTTTTCCATCATTTTTCGAATTACTCATCATCCTGAGCATAAGTGGTGCAAGTGCATCACAAAATCTCTTATAGAAGTCTGGCAGTAACCATCGGGCCCGGCAGCCTTGCCCGATGGAAATGACTTTATGGCATTGATGACTTCCTGCAGTGTAAAGTCCGAATCAAGACATTTTGTAGCAGCATCACTCAATTTGGGCAATGATAAAGAGTCAAAGAAATCATTCAAGTTAGATTGTGAAACATCGTGTTGTGAGGAGTAAAGCTCAGAATAGAATTCCCTGAAACAACGGTTAATGTCAGCAGGATTGGTTAGAAGAGTGCCTGTTTTAGACTTAATACCACGAATTGCTCTTGAAGCCTGGGCACCTTTAAGCTGCTGTGCTAAAAGTTTACCTGGTTTATCCCCAAGCTCAAAATGTTTCTGCATTAATTTCAAAAGTAAGTTCTTAACTTGGCCACTCATAATATCATTGTATTCATATTTAAGCTTCAATATCTCTTTATAGTGATCCGGTGATTTAGAAATTTGGTAAGCTCTTTCCAAAATAGGAAGAGTGTTACTAATTTCAAGTAATCTCCTCTCTTTCTGCTTCTTCATGGCTGAGGTGTAGGAAATTATATCACCACGCAAAACAACTTTTAATGTTTCCCATTAAGGTCAGATACTTCCCCATTATCATTTAATTCTATAAAATCTTTCAATTTAGAGGTTATACTCTTTGCAAAGTTGTCATCACTTAGAAGATTCGGGTTAAAGCGCCAAGAATAAGTCTGTCTCGGGAGGGAAATATTTAATGATACTGCTAAGGGGCTATGGTCAGAAATCAAAATATTATGGTATTTGGAATTGGTGATTTGAGAAATCAGGTTAGAGCTAGTCAAAAAATAATCAAGTCTGCTGTAGGATTTGTGAACATTTGAGTAGAATGAATACTCTGATTGTAGGATGCTGGATCCTCCAGATGTCCACTAGATTCCTAGTTTTCAAAAAGGTTGTTAAGAAGCTTTACGGATGCAATTGCAGGTGCTGGTCGCGTAGACAATCTAAGAAAGGATCTAGATAGCAGTTCAAATCCCCGGCTATTATTATGTTTGAGTCACCATCGTCTGGAAGCAGATCAAAGACCTTTTTGAAAAAATTGGGCTCATCCGTGTTCGGGCCGTATATATTAAGCAGAGTAACCGAGAATGAGTTTATAGTCCCAGAGACCAATAAATATCTACCGAGAGGGTCATTGGCAGAGGTGGGTAGAGTAGCCAAAAATTGTACTCAAGTAAAAGTACTGTTACTTCAGAATAATATGACTCAAGTAAAAGTAAAAGTAGTCGTCCAAATAATTACTTGAGTAAAAGTAAAAAAGTACTTGATGAAAAAACTACTCAAGTAGTGAGTAACTGTTGAGTAACGTCTGATTTATTTCTTAACACAAGCATCAATCAGACAGACAAAGATACAAAATAATTATCTTTAGGCAAATTATAGTTCATCCAATCAATACAATAAATTTAAAGTAATTTAATTACAAAAGAGCTTACTTGAGAGACTTGTCACATCAAATTTGGATGGAAACTGCATGTGTAAAACATACTGTATGTAACCTAAAAGACAAACATCCACCTCTCCACAGCAGAAACTACAACCACCGCTACGTCTCCTCAGGTTAGAACCACCGCTACGTCTCCTCAGGTTAGAACCACCGCTACGTCTCCTCGGTTAGAACCACCGCTACGTCTCTCAGGTAGAACACCGCTACTCTCTCAGGTTAGAAACCCACGCTACGTCTCCTCAGGTTAGAACCACCGCTACGTCTCCTCAGGTTAGAACCACCGCTACGTCTCCTCAGGTTTAGAACCACCGCTACGTCTCCTCAGGTTAGACCCACCGCTACGTCTCCTCAGGTTAGAACCACGCTACGTCTCCTCAGGTTAGAACCACCGCTACGTCTCCTCAGGTTAGAACCACCGCTACGTCTCCTCAGGTTAGAACCACCGCTACGTCTCCTCAGGTTAGAACACCGCTACGTTCCTCAGGTTAGAACCACCGCTACGTCTCCTCAGGTTAGATGTTGAGTTGTTGAACGCTGACATGTCCGTTTGTTTTGGTCGACCCTGAACACACCGCATAACGTAGCTGCTGTTTCTTTGCTTTGCTACGACTGTAAAGCTAACCTGTCCCGCTGCTGAAACGAGTATGGTCACGTGACTGCACAACGACGTGTGATTGGTTAAGCACAGTCACGTTCAGCGGAAGACTCTCTCTCTCTCTGTCATAAAACATTAAAATGAGACGCACGCGGGGGTAAAAACAATGACGCGTAGTAACGAGTAACGAGCTCATTGTAGCCTGATGTAGCGGAGTAAGAGTACAGTTTCTTCTTCACTAATCTACTCAAGTAAAAGTAAAAGTATAGTGATTTAAAACTACTCCTAGAAGTACAATTTTTTCAAAAAAACTTACTCAAGTAAATGTAACAGAGTAAATGTAACTGGTTACTACCCACCTCTGGTCATTGGTAACAGAAGTTACCTAGAAAGGGATATTTTTTCTAAACAGTATTGCCACACCACGGGCATGTGAGGTAAACGGCGATTGATACACCTGAGATACCCAGTTGCATTTCAATCTATGCTGCATAGTTGTTTTGATATGTGTCTCTTGTAAAAAAATGATATCCGCAGAAAGAGATTTCAGGTGTTTAAAAACATTCCCCCCCCTCTTGACTACACTGCCGAGCCCTCTAACGTTCCATGTACCGAGCGCAAGTGAATAAAACATGTACAATAACAACAACACAGTCCCATAGCCACCCCCCCTCCCTCATCCCCGCGTCCCCCGAACCTGACGCGAATCTTCCCCCCTTGGTCAACACAGGAGCTGCTGGACAAATAGTAGCACGGCCCAAATATCGCCCTCCACCACAACATAAATATAAGTTGAAAACTGAAAGCTAGTATCACATATAAAAAAAAAGTAAAATACGCCGTTAAAAGAAATTGTCCTGCGCCCTGGTGCATTAATAATTGCCATGTGCCTGGGCTGTCTCTCAGTGGCACGCAGTTCGAAGAATGGCCATCAGTGCGGCGCATTTAACACAGAGAAACGAGCACGCTCACCTCGAACAGAAATTAAAAATAGTCATCCCACTCTCCAACCATCTGCCGAGGTGTTACGTCCCTTCAGTGAACGAGCCGCTTCAGCTGCCATTGGATGGTTGAAAACCTCCGGAGCCCCGTCCTCCTCATCCCAGTCAACATGAAGCCTGGCCGGGTAGCGCAGGTGATGTTTGACTCCTCCGTCTCTCAGGGCTTTCATCACGTCACGAAAAGCACGGCGCTGGCTCGTCACTTCAGCGGTGTAGTCAGGGAAGATCAGAACTTTGTTCCCCTTATACTCCAGTGATTGCGTCCTGCTGAGGTGAAATGATGGATCCGAGCCACGATGGTGCGCGGCTTACCGCCCGACGCTGGTTTGGGTCGCAGAGAGCGATCAACTTTCACTGGATGAGGAAAGTTTACCCAGCAGTTCGGGAATAAGTTTAGAGACAAAATCAGTTGGTTTTCCTTCCTCTGAGTTCTCCGTTATACCAACAATCTTGATGTTGTGTCTGCGGGACCGCGCTTCTAGGTCCAGTAGTTTGGTTTGGAGCTGGCTGGCGTATTTCGTTAAATCTTCACATTTTGTTTCAAGCGCTTCCACACGCTCTTCTTTTCTTTTAAAGGTATTTTACGCTCTTCAAGCGCACTGGCCGCTGGCTCTTGACTGACCACGCGGTTTTGCGGGTCAGCTTGCACAGAGAGTACAGACTGAAACTTGGTGTCAAAGGCGTCGAAACGTTCATCGAGTCTCCCCAAAATCGTCTCTGACATGTCCTTACAGATTGCCTTGCACATCTCGTACATGTGGGTTTTGTCTAAGGACACAGTATCTGAAGCAGTAGTCGGAGGTGTAGCAGCGGGATCATTAGAGCGGCTATCGCTAGCACTAGCCCCGCTAGCACTAGCCCTGCTAGCACTAGCCCCGCTAGCATTAGCAGCGCCGATGTATCCATCGATCGTCCCGGGCTTCCCAGGAGGGTTCCTTTGCATCTTACATCTTCAGAGTAGCGAGGTTCAACAGACGGAGTAGACGAGCGAGCAGAAAATGTCAGCTCTCAGACAGTTGTATCGTGGTAATCGTGGTATTTTGTGTGCGTTGCGGTGGAGAGCACAAGCTGAGCACGTCTACGTCCTACACATGCGCACCAGCACCCCCCCTCCCGGAGGGTTTAATCCAGCCTGGAGCAATGTCTTTGTGTCTCTGTCTCTTTTTACAATAAAACACATTGTTCAAAACAACGTCTACTTTATTTAGTTCTACACATGTCAACCATTGGGATTACTCATGGATTCCCCTACACCCCCCCCCCCCCATTATTTGAAAAGTAAAGTTCAGATTTATTAAATATAAATAATAAAGCTTAACACTGATAATCCTCAGAAGAAGAAATCCCTTTATGACGTCATAATGTTCCAGTTTCAGGTGTTTCTGATATTTTGTCCACCTGTCAGTTCAGCAGCAGCTAGCCATTAGCATGCTAACAGGCCGCTGTCTCTTCAAAGTCCCGCCCCCGTACTTCCTGTCCAGACAGGAAACAGTTCAGCGGCGTGTTTTCTGGCGAGCGAACGCCTCGGCCCACCGCAGAGCCTCGATGATGTCATCGCTGCTTCCAGTTCCCTTGGCAACCAGCGCCGAGCCGCCGGCGCTGCCGCCGAGGTGACGGCACACCGCCACCGCCCAATCAGACGCAGACAGGGACGGAGAGTCCTGGGGAGAGAGAGGAGACAGCCAATCAGACGCAGAGAGGGACGGAGGAGAGAGAGGAGACAGCCAATCAGACGCAGACAGGGACGGAGGAGAGAGAGGAGACAGCCAATCAGACGCAGACAGGGACGGAGGAGAGAGAGGAGACAGCCAATCAGACGCAGAGAGGGACGGAGGAGAGAGAGGAGACAGCCAATCAGACGCAGAGAGGGACGGAGGAGAGAGAGGAGACAGCCAATCAGACGCAGAGAGAGAGGAGGGACGGAGGAGAGAGAGGGAGACAGCCAATCAGACGAAGAGAGAGCAGGAGAGTCCTGAGGAGAGAGAGGAGACAGCCAATCAGACGCAGACAGGGAACGGAGGAGAGAGAGGAGACAGCCAATCAGAGCAGAAGAGAGGGCGGAGGAGAGAGAGGAGACAGCCAATCAGACGCAGAGAGGGACGGAGAGTCCTGGGGAGAGAGAGGAGACAGCCAATCAGACGCAGACAGGGACGGAGGAGAGAGAGGAGACAGCCAATCAGACGCAGACAGGGACGGAGGAGAGATGAGGAGGAGACAGCCAATCAGACGCAGAGAGGCGGAGGAGAGGAGAGAGAGGAGACAGCAATCAGACGCAGACAGGGACGGAGGAGGAGAGGAGACAGCCAATCAGACGCAGAGAGAGACGGAGGAGAGAGAGAGGAGACAGCCAACAGACGCAGAGAGGACGGAGGGAGAGAGAGGAGACAGCCCAATCAGACGCAGAGAGGGACGGAGGAGAGAGAGGAGACAGCCAATCAGACGCAGAGAGAGACGGAGAGTCCTGAGGAGAGAGAGGAGACAGCCAATCAGACGCAGAGAGAGACGGAGGAGAGAGAGGGAGAAGCCAATCAGACGCAGGACAGGGACGGAGAGTCTGAGGAGAGAGAGGAGACAGCCAATCAGACGCAGACAGGGACGGAGGAGAGAGAGGAGACAGCCAATCAGACGCAGACAGGGACGGAGGAGAGAGAGGAGACAGCCAATCAGACGCAGACAGGGACGGAGGAGAGAGAGATACATTATATAAACACATATATTTACATATACACATATTTATGTATTAGCTCGTGAGAGCATAAAGGTGTGTGTGTGTGTGTGTGTGTGTCTGTGTGTGTGTTTGTGTGTGTGTTTTGTGTGTGTGTGTGTCTGTCTCAGTGTGTGTGTGTGTGTGTGTGTGTGTGTGTTTGTGTGCTTGTGTGTGTGTGTGTGTTGCGTGTCTGTGTGTGTGTGTGTGGTGTCTGTGTGTTTGGGTGGTGTGTTCAGGGTGTGTGTGTGTGTGTGTGTAATTATTTATATTTAGGTAGTTTAGCCGATGTAAATTCTTCTTTTAATCAGTTGTTGAACTGAAACAGGTGAGTCCAGGTGTGCTGACCGGGACGACGTGATTGGCTCTTAGTGTCTGGCTGATGATGTCAGCGTTACCTTGGGAACCTGACAGGCACACAGAACCTTCCCAGAATGCCTCTGGGGAGCAAGCAGCATGACGAGACTGTGAGGAGCAGCGGCGCTCAGCTGGTTCACCGTCTTCATCAGCACCTGACAGACACACAACACAACACAACTCAGGAAACGCACAACCTGACAGACACACAACACAACACAACTCAGGAAACGCACAACCTGACAGACACACAACACAACTCAGGAAACGCACAACCTGACAGACACACAACACAACACAACTCAGGAAACACACAACCTGACAGACACACAACACAACACAACTCATGAAACACACAACCTGACAGACACACAACACAACTCAGGAAACGCACAACCTGACAGACACACAACACAACACAACTCAGGAAACGCACAACCTGACAGGAAACACACAACATAACATGACTCGACAACAACACACAACACAACTCAGGAAACACACAACTCAGACTCAGGAAACACGCAACACAACTCAGGAAACACGCAACACAACTCAGGAAACGCACAACCTGACAGGAAACACACAACACGACTCAGGAAACACACAACATAACATGACTCGACAACAACACACAACACAACTCAGGAAACACACAACACGACTCAGGAAACACACACACACACACACACACACACACAGTGGCTTGCATAAGTTTACATTCATGCTAAAGTTGATTAAAAAGACCCCCCCCCCCCCCCCCCCCATCATGAGACAAAAGGGAGGGTCTCTATACACCTCCAGAGACAGATGCATGATGGGAGAGCAGCTCACCGCCAGCGAGTCCGTCTCCACGGCGTCCACCTGCACGTCCTTCCTGCCCATCTTCTCCAGCAGAGGCTGAGCTCTCACCGCTGCCTGTGCAATGCATGATGGGAAAACACACAGCTGAGGGTGATGGAGAGGCTGATACTCAGTTAGACAGATCAGAGGATGAAAACCATAACGCCCGGGATCCAGGTCCAGGGATCTGAATCTACGTCTGAATCCACATCTGAATCCACGTCTGAATCCATATCTGAATCCACGTCTGAATCCACGTCTGAATCCACGTCTGAATCCACGTCTGAATCCACGTCTGAATCCATATCTGAATCTATATCTGAATCCATGTCTGAATCCATGTCTGAATCCATGTCTGAATCTATATCTGAATCCATGTCTGAATCTATATCTGAATCCATGTCTGAATCTATATCTGAATCTATAGTGGAGCAGATAATTGCCATTTTTTAGGGTAATTGTTCCCATGTGGAGACAGGCACCGTGATTGGTCCAGTTCCTCGGTGGGTGGAGCTCTTTCAAAAAAGTACGTTAACCATCGCAAAAAACTTCATGGGAGCCGCGGCGGCCATTTTATTTTCCTCCATAGCCAAATTATGTATATTTGCATGACTATGCATGAACAAAACATGGAGGAGGAGAGGACCTGGAGACATGGATTCAGACTGAATCCACATCTGAATCCATATCTGGGAGCCGCGGCGGCCATTTTATTTTCCTCCATAGCCAAATTATGTATATTTGCATGACTATGCATGAACAAAACATGGAGGAGGAGAGGACCTGGAGAAGGCAGAACCTAGGTCAGAAAGAGGACCTGGAGAAGGCAGAACCTAGGTCAGAAAGAGGACTGGAGAAGGCAGAACCTAGGGCAGAAAGAGGACCTGGAGAAGGCAGAACCTAGGTCAGAAAGAGGACCTGGAGAAGGCAGAACCTAGGTCAGAAAGAGGACTGGAGAAGAAGGCAGCCTAGGTCAGAAAGAGGACCTGGGAAGGGAGAAGGCACGAACCTAGGTCAGAAAGAGGACCTGGAGAAGGCAGAACCCAGGTCAGAAAGAGGACCTGGGAGAAGGCAGACCCAGGTCAGAAAGAGGACCTGGAGAAGGCAGAAGAAGAACCTAGGTCAGAAAGAGGACCTGGAAGAAGGCAGAACCTAGGTCAGAAAGAGGACCTGGAGAAGCAGAACCTAGGTCAGAAAGAGGACTGGAGAAGGCAGACCCCAGGTCAGAAAGAGGACCTGGAGAAGGCAGACCTAGGTCAGAAAGAGGACCTGGAGAAGGCAGAACCTAGGTCAGAAAGAGGACCTGGAGAAGGCAGACCCTAGGTCAGAAAGAGGACCTGGAGAAGGCAGAACCTAGGTCAGAAAGAGGACCTGGAGAAGGCAGAACCTAGGTCAGAAAGAGGACCTGGAGAAGGCAGAACCTAGGTCAGAAAGAGGACCTGGAGAAGGCAGACCCCAGGTCAGAAAGAGGACCTGGAGAAGGCAGAACCTAGGTCAGAAAGAGGACCTGGAGAAGGCAGAACCTAGGTCAGAAAGAGGACCTGGAGAAGGCAGACCTAGGTCAGAAAG
>NW_022603766.1:15000-17174 GCF_008692095.1 Etheostoma spectabile | reverse complement strand
AACATGAGGACAACATGGGGACAACATGAGGACAACATGAGGGCAACATGAGGACAACATGAGGACAACATGGGGACAACATAGGGACAACATGGGACAACATGAGGACAACATGGGGACAGCATAGGGACAACATGGACAACATGGGGACAACATGGGGACAACATGAGGACAACATAAGGACAACACGGGGACACATTAGGACAACACGGGGACAACATGAGGGCAACATGACAACATGGGGACAACATGGGGACAACATGAGGACAACATGGGGACAGCATAGGGACAACATGGGACAACATGGGGACAACATGGGGACAGCGGAGGGTTAAAATATCAAACTGGGGTTTATTTACATATATTTTGCTTATGCTGTAATTGCTAATCCCACCAGACTCCATGTAAAAAAACAGTAATTTTAGCATCGTAACTCACCTTTCATTCAATGTTGACAGAAACCAAATAAAAGCAAGAAAAAGTATATAAAAGTATATAAAAGTCTTCTCTTCATTTTTCCAACCATGGAAAACTCTAGTGTTGTTGGAAATGACACATACTTTTCTGATTTACATGTGAAAATATGTTGGCTCTATACGCGTTAAAACAACTTTTTTTTAAATGGAGTCTGGTTGGTTCAACGCTAGCTACGTTGGATCTTAAATAGGTTTTAAAAAATCTATTTCTGAAGGGATAAGACACTTGACACTTATTATTTTAAGTTTTATTGTTATTAGGATGTGCATCATGTAGTAGGCACACTGTTAAAATTTCTGCAGAGTTTCTAATTATTTCTTATTTTCCATACATCGTGTCTCAGAAGTTCAGAAATATCCAAAAGGAGTGAAAAAAGTATTTTTCTATGTATTGGATAAAAGTAGGTCGGAGACTATTGATTGTTTTCACTGTGGATTATGTAGAATATCTTCTAGATGAATGGATGAGATTGTAGATAATAGTAGAATATCTTCTAGATGAAGGATGAGATTGTAGATTAATATGTAGAATATCTTCTAGATGAAAAGATGAGATTGTAGATTAATATGTAGAATATCTTCTAGATGAATGATGAGATTGTAGATTAATATGTAGAATATCTTCTAGATGAATGGATGAGATTGTAGATTAATATGTAGAATATCTTCTAGATGAATGGATGAGATTATAGATTAATATGTAGAATATCTTCTAGATTAATGGATGAGATTATAGATTAATATGTAGAATATCTTCTAGATGAATGGATGAGATTGTAGATTAATATGTAGACTATCTTCTAGATGAATGGATGAGATTGTAGATTTATATGTAGAATATCTTCTGGATGAAGATGAGATTGTAGATTAATACGTAGAATATCTTCTAGATGAATGGATGAGATTGTAGATTAATATGTAGAATATCTTCTAGATGAATGGATGAGATTGTAGATTAATATGTAGACTATCTTCTAGATGAATGGATGAGATTGTAGATTTATATGTAGAATATCTTCTGGATGAATGGATGAGATTGTAGATTAATACGTAGAATATCTTCTAGATGAATGGATGAGATTGTAGATTAATATGTAGAATATCTTCTAGATGAATGGATGAGATTGTAGATTAATATGTAGAATATCTTCTAGATGAATGGATGAGATTGTATATTAATATGTAGACTATCTTCTAGATGAATGGATGAGATTGTAGATTAATATGTAGACTATTTCTAGATGAATGGATGAGATTGTAGATTTATATGTAGAATATCTTCTGATGAATGGATGAGATTGTAGATTAATACGTAGAATATCTCTAGATGAATGGATGAGATTGTAGATTAATATGTAGAATATCTTCTAGATGAATGGATGAGATTGTAGATTAATATGTAGACTATCTTCTAGATGAATGGATGAGATTGTAGTTAATATGTAGACTATCTTCTAGATGAATGGATGAGATTGTAGATTTATATGTAGAATATCTTCTGGATGAATGGATGAGATTGTAGATTAATACGTAGAATATCTTCTAGATGAATGGATGAGATTGTAGATTATATGTAGACTATCTTCTAGATGAATGGATGAGATTGTAGATTTTATGTAGAATATCTTCTGGATGAATGGATGAGATTGTAGATTAATATGTAGAATATCTTCTAGATGAATGGATGAGATTGTAGAT
>NW_022603766.1:0-10000 GCF_008692095.1 Etheostoma spectabile | reverse complement strand
TGCCAGGGCCCAGGTCTGACAGTACTGCTCCAGCAGGTCCAGGTTCTGCTGTAGACCCTGTTCTGTAGGGGACAAAAGAACCAGGTAATCTGCATAGAGCAGGAACTTGATCTCAGAGTCGTGAGTGAGACCAGGTGCTGCTGATTCCTCTAGGATGGAGACCAGTTGGTTAATATAGATGATGAATAGAGGACTCAGACAGCATAGAGACCAGTTGGTTAATATAGATGATGAATAGAGGACTCAGACAGCATAGAGACCAGTTGGTTAATATAGATGATGAATAGAGGACTCAGACAGCATAGAGACCAGTTGGTTAATATAGATGATGAATAGAGGACTCAGACAGCATAGAGACCAGTTGGTTAATATAGATGATGAATAGAGGACTCAGACAGCATAGAGACCAGTTGGTTAATATAGATGATGAATAGAGGACTCAGACAGCATAGAGACCAGTTGGTTAATACAGATGATGAATAGAGGACTCAGACAGCATAGAGACCAGTTGGTTAATATAGATGATGAATAGAGGACTCAGACAGCATAGAGACCAGTTGGTTAATATAGATGATGAATAGAGGACTCAGACAGCATAGAGACCAGTTGGTTAATATAGATGATGAATAGAGGACTCAGACAGCATAGAGACCAGTTGGTTAATATAGATGATGAATAGAGGACTCAGACAGCATAGAGACCAGTTGGTTAATACAGATGATGAATAGAGGACTCAGACAGCATAGAGACCAGTTGGTTAATATAGATGATGAATAGAGGACTCAGACAGCATAGAGACCAGTTGGTTAATATAGATGATGAATAGAGGACTCAGACAGCATAGAGACCAGTTGGTTAATATAGATGATGAATAGAGGACTCAGACAGCATAGAGACCAGTTGGTTAATATAGATGATGAATAGAGGACTCAGACAGCATAGAGACCAGTTGGTTAATATAGATGTTGAATAAGATGACGTCCTCAAATGTCCTGTTTTGTCTCAGAGGAGAGAAGAAACTAGAAAATATTTATATTTCTCAACAGACATCACACAAGTTTCACGGTTTTTTGTAATGAAAACATCACTGTTAAACTTTTTATTGTATTTTTGCGGTAAGTTACTGGCAACGTGTTGCCAGTAAGTTACTGTAACTACGCGATTACAGTATCATAACTGTAATTGCTTTTTACAGTATAAAAACCCTTACAGTAACTTACTGGCAACACGTTGCCAGTAAGTTACTGTAACTCCCCGATTACAGTATCATAACCGTAAATGTTTTTTACAGTATAATACCCTTACTGTAACTTAGTTTTACAGTATTAGAATACCCTTACTGTACCTTAGTTTTACAGTAGTAAAAATAACCTTACTGTACCTTAGTTTTACAGTAATATAATACCTTTACTGTATCTTAGTTTTACAGTAGAAAAAGTACCCTTACTGTAACTTAGTTTTACTGTATAATACCCTTACAGTAATCATATTATAATTACAATTTGCTAAATAATACTGAAATTGTCTTGCTGTATTATAGTTTTATTGTAATTGTGGTTCACAATGTTTTACACTATTTGGCATTGGCTGTACAAACAATTTTAAATATTTTACATAAATTCTATTGAATTTAATAAATTCCAAATAATTGACTTTAGCCCATGTACAAAAGTATACATTTTTATTTTCAGGTAAAAACATCAGGAACAAGATATTTTTAACTCTGAAAGTGCAAAAGAACAGAAAATTGACATACAAGTGATACTAAAACAATGTCTAAATATGCGCCAAAACACTGGGCAGCATTCAGAGGCGGATACATGTCTGAACAACGTAGTTACCATTTGAATTGACTCTCAAAACGAATTGAACATTTTAACTCCCGCTGAAAACTAAATAACCTGTATTTGCAAATGTATAAAAAATGTGGTGTGGTTGTTACCACAAAGCTGAAGTTGTTGGGCTTTGGAAGGAGGAACAGTCTGCTAGAAGGATTTGTGAAGGCCGGACCCATGGTACTGTTGCTTGCTGATCCACATCTTCTGAAGGTGGACAGAGAGGCGAAGATGGAGCCTCCAATCCAGAGATGCTCTGGTGGGGGGGTCCATACTGGACTGTATGAGAAGCAGAGAAATGATCATGAGTTCTCTCATCTAAACTGTTAACAAACTTAAAACTTGTGCATAAACAGAATATGACAGTATACAAAATAAGTCACCAGTAGTGAAGTCCCCAGATAATTCAAAGGTTCTTTCTACTTTCTTTTGCTGTCTGTCGATGGGTTTGGTGATGATGATTTTGGAGCCGTTTCACAAAACTGATCTAACTAAGGAACTTCCTCTTTAAGTAAAAGGTTAATCTCTGTTAGGATCCTTTCCAAAGGGTGTCAGAAACTTAAAATAATATGTTGACACCATCAGTGGCAAAAACAGAACTTTTAGTGGACGAAACTGACGACGCACATTTGCCCTATATGATTACATTAGAACCCGGTTTGAAAGCTGCAGGTCAGTGTTCTCGCTCAGTACTGGACCAACTTCAAAGATTGTTATTCTTATCAGTCACTTATACAAAAAAAACATAAGAAAACTTTAACTAAAATTAAAACAACACTTTGTAGCTTTGCTGCATAACTGTGACCTCTACTTACACAAGTGGTAAATTCAGGATGATTTAGTTGTGTCATTGTTGGAGCAGGAAGGGTACGTAGCCGCACCACTTCATTGTACTGTGTAATCATTTTTCTGATGTTAACTATTTTACATCACACAAGAAAATGCTTACCTAGTTTGATGTCATCCACTCAAATTCGGTGAGCTGTTGGAGGAAGGTGGTGACTCTGGAGCACATACTCGTCACCTTTCTTTGGACGACTCTTCCCGTCTTGTAGCTTGTACCCACAGTAGCAGTGCACTTGGTGCCCTCATCTGGGTTGATCCTTAAGAAGAATCTTAAAAGAAAAACAGGTTTAAGATTTTCATAATCAAGAGCAGTCATCTTTAAATACAGCCCTTTATTCACACACACACACACACACACACACACTCACTCACACACACACACACACACACACACACACACACACACACACACACACGTATGTGTTTGTGGTTCCTGTTTAAAGGAAGTGGGACATTGCTCATTTCCACAAGAAAACCTATAGTTTGCCGTTAGTGATGTTTTTTCACATGTCTACAGAATATTTCTAATTCTTGAGTACACAGGTTGCAAAACGTATACCTGTACATACTTTTTGTTGTATGAGGATAGATTGTTGAAAGGGATCATGTGCTCCTGTGGGTCATGGGGTCAGACCTTCTCCAGCTTTCTTCTTCCTCCCATCTCTCTCAGTTGTTCCAGTCACTGGTTGTTGTTCTACATTTGAAATGATGAAAAATTATTTTTTAAAGTGCATGCATGGGGTTATAAATACAATTACAACAAGATAAAAAAATGCATGCATTAGTATGCAGGTAACCAGTATAATGTAGGTAACTCTTATATTGTTAGAATAACACAGAATGTTATGTGATGTATTAAAAGTTAATCACTATGTCATTATAAAGAGTCCTTAAATAATTTGTTTAACAATCTGTCAAATTTAAGTTCAAGGGGCTTGGAAAATACATACTTTTCTTTTCCACCATAACCATGGTAGAAAGCAATAATACTACTGCAAAGTAAGGCACTGAGGCAAATCTTTGCTGGACATCACGATGGTTTTAAGTGGCCAAACCCTGAAGCTAAGGCAAAAAACTGCTCTCCATAAATGCTGGAGGCACTGAATTTTCCACCAGAAACTAGAGCTAAATGTGGTTAACGTTGAATTAAATTTACCACACGTCTTTTTTTAGCTAAAAAAACTACACAAATATAGCTGTAATAAGTTGTGCTTAATCATTCTAAAACACTGACAAACCAACCAACAGAATTGGGAGTTTAACGTTAGCATTAACCGGAGGTAATGTTAGCCAAAATACGGCAACAGCAAGCTCATAAGCTAGCAGAACCGACCTTAAACTCCCAGAATATGGGTTACATTGTATTTCAGACAATGGTGTGACAAATAAAAAAGATGTGCCGAACAGCGCATGTAAAACGAGTAGTGTTAGCTTTACCGAACGTCGTAATTAGAGCTAGCTAATCCTCACCACGGGGAAAATGTTAGGTTGGAGCGCGTCTGGTTTTCCTTCGGGGGGAAGCTAGTTAACAGCTTGCTCTAGCCCAGCTATGACACAGGTCGCTAAGCTAACGTCGCCGCTTGCGAAGGCTATCAGCAGAGATTTTAATGTCACAGAATTAGCAAAGATTGATCTTACCTTAAGCTGCTCCAGCTCTCTCTGAGTAGAGTGTGTGTGACCGGACTCTGCTGCGCACGGACCAAAGCGGTACTCCTTTGATGTCTCGAGCCGCTACTTCTTTCAACACCTTTGAAGTATCTACCCGCTATTCTTCTGAAGTCGTGAGGTCATATCACAAAATTTAAATTACCTTCACAGCTAAAAGCATAATAAATGTAAATGTAAATGTAAAATATCTTTATAAAATGAAATAATTTAATTGTATAGAGATATTTTATTTTTCCATTTAATTTCTATGCTTCTTTAACATTAACTAAATATTTTATTGAAGTCTGTCTTATTTAACTACAGTATCACTACTGCTGTTGTTTTACAACAGACTACCGCATATTCAAAAAATACAGTAAATCACTGTAAATCAAATGTTACTACCCATAATGCAATGCATATTACAGTAATGAACCGGAAAAGAAAATTACGATATTTTACTGGGCATTTTGTGGTAAGTAACTGTAGAAATACAGTAGAGTTTAACAGTGTACCGCAAATTCAAAATATACAGTAAAGCACTGTAAATGAAATGTCAATACCCATAATGCAATGTTTATTACAGTAATTAACCGGAAAAGAAAATTATGGTATTTTACTGGGCCATTTGTGGTAAGTAACTGTAGAAATTACAGCAAAGTCTAACAGTGATTCCCTCAAACCAATTCATCGTCTATTGTCTACTTGCTATTCCTGTTCTGGTAATATATTTTGCACAACAGCTCCTCCTACTGGCTGTAATCCACAGCCTCTTGGCAAATATTCCTACTATGATGCAAAACAACAATTTTTGCGTCATCAGAAGTTTTTTTTCTAGAGACACAATACAGAGATCGCTCGTCTCAGGAGCACATGAGGGAAGGAAGCACGGGTATTCAAAAATACTTCTGATACAAAGCTTAATACTAATTGGTGAAATATGCCTTTAAGGGACTTATTTGGGCAACCTGATATTAAGGAATTCCAGTGGTCCAACCTGGAAGTAACAAATGCATGGACTAGTTGTTTTGAGACAGGATATTACTAATTTGTAAATAAAAATAAAAATGGCTATTGTTGAGATTGTTTCAACGGATACATCCGGATCCAAACTGACTCCTAGAAAACCTCTTTATAGTTGTCTGTGATTTGTTATAATAGTTTAACATGAAATCAAAAGTCCTGAGTATATTCTGAGGAAAACAACGGTCCCTTTCCGTTATTCATTAGTTTTATGAACCTTTACTCAGTCTCTTACTATATCTGACCCACTGTTTACCATCAGACCAAAATCCATTGACTGACTTTACCCCCTAAGGTCATCAGCCCCTCTGACCAAACTGCCCCCCCCCCCCCCCCCCCCCCCCCCACCCCGCTCCATTTCCTGGAATCCATCAGCCTGACTGTATAAAAGGACCTTCACCATAACCAGATGATATGAAGCTGCATCCTGACCCAACATGATGAAGACCTCTGGGAGTTTCACGCTGCTGCTGCTGCTCGGCTTCGTCTCCGCAAATGAAACCTCAGAAAGCAAACCACCGTCTCCTCCAGACCTCTACGCTGCTCTGAGAGACCTGACCGCCTCACTGGTCCAGCTGAAGGCCGACGTGGCTACAGGTAGACTCAGGACCTCTTCACACCAGGTCCCAGCAGGGCAGAAATATCCAGAAGGAGAGAAATATGGATTTACTATGTTATGGATCAAATAGGTCTGAGAATACTGATTATGTTCATTGTAGATTAATATGTAGAATATCTTCTAGATGAATGGATGAGATTATAGATTAATATGTAGAATATCTTCTAGATGAATGGATGAGATTGTAGATTAATATGTAGAATATCTTCTAGATGAATGGATGAGATTGTAGATTAATATGTAGAATATCTTCTAGATGAATGGATGAGATTGTAGATTAATATGTAGAATATCTTCTAGATGAATGGATGAGATTGTAGATAATATGTAGAATATCTTCTAGATGAATAAATGAGTTGTTCTGTCTCTAAAATATTAATCAGTTTCCCAAAATCCCAACATGACGTCTCCAAATGTCTTGTTTTGTCCACAACTCAAAGAAATTCAGTGTCCTGTCCCAGAGGAGAGAAGAGACTAGAAAATATGAATATTTTACAAACTGATATCACACAAGTTTGATATCCATTTTAATTAAAAAATGACTCAAACCGATTCATTGATTATAAAAATAGTTTGAGATTCCTTTGATGACTGACAGCTGATCCATGCAGCTCTACAGCAACGTCTCAATGAACTGAAGGTTCAGAAAAATGAAGCTAACAAGAAACTGTCTCTGATCCTGCAGAACGAGACCAGCTGAGGGCTGAAGTGGACCAACTGAAGGCTCAGGTGGACAAGCAGAAGACTGAACTGGAAAAGCTGAATCAACAACAACAAGGTATTGCTCTCTCGGTTCAACTGTGTAGAGTAAAGTTCAGCTTATCATTTATTCTAAATAACTGAAACTGCAGCGGTTAGAATCATGATTCATTTGATCTACGTAGTTGTTCTTTCTCTCGGCTGCTTCTAGGAGTTAGTCTCATGATTGGACTCAAAACTCCACAGCTACTTTAAGTATTTTTTTAATTCCAGGTACTTGGAGTTCTCTAGGAAGTCTACCACCTGCTGTTTTCTTCTAGAATGATGACAGACTTTAACTCTAACTGTCAAGCTTCAATTACAGATAATGATTTTTTATGTTTTCGAAGTATTAGAGGAGATAGGACTGAAAATGATTTTGATGATTTTTTTTTAAATTACATTGCTCTCTCTCTCTCTCTCTCTCTCCTCTCTCTCTCTCTCTCTCTCTCTCTCTCTCTCTCTCTCTCTATCTCTCTCTCCTCTCTCTCTCTCTCTCTCTCTCTCTCTCTTTCTCTCTCTCTCTCAGTCCAACAGGTTGCATTCTCAGCCTCTCTGCTGGCTGAAAGCCGAGGATCAACTCTGGGACCCTTACCAACGGCGATGACCCTGATCTTCAAAAACGTCCAAACCAACATCGGAAACGCCTACAGCTCAACCACAGGTAGCTCTGATATTATATTAATATGTTTTAGTGATTGACTGATTGGAACATTTTGGAAAATCTGTCCTGTAGGGTAACATTACGGCTTGTTTCTCCCTGATGATGAACATCTGTCCTGTAGGGTAACATTACAGCTTGTTTCTCCCTGAGATGAACATCTGTCCTGTAGGGTAACATTACAGCTTGTTTCTCCCTGATGATGAACATCTGTCCTGTAGGGTAACATTACAGCTTGTTTCTCCCTGATGATGAACATCTGTCCTGTAGGGTAACATTACAGCTTGTTTCTCCCTGATGATGAACATCTGTCCTGTAGGGTAACATTACAGCTTGTTTCTACCTGATGATGAACATCTGTCCTGTAGGGTAACATTACAGCTTGTTTCTCCCTGATGATGAACATCTGTCCTGCAGGGTAACATTACAGCTTGTTTCTACCTGATGATGAACATCTGTCCTGTAGGGTAACATTACAGCTTGTTTCTCCCTGATGATGAACATCTGTCCTGTAGGGTAACATTACAGCTTGTTTCTCCCTGATGATGAACATCTGTCCTGTAGGGTAACATTACAGCTTGTTTCTCCCTGATGATGAACATCTGTCCTGTACGTCCCCCAGGTCTGTTCACTGCCCCGGTGAAAGGAGCGTACCACTTTGATTGGACGACCGGTGCATATGGAGACCACAGCCACGGTTCAGGGGCTTGGTTGCTCAAGAACTCACAGAAGGTTTTCATGGCATTTGAGGATCAGAAGGACGGTTTCATGACCACCTCTAAAGGCGTCACCCTGCTGCTGGAGGCGGGAGACGTCGTGTCTGTGCTCCTGTTGGCAAGCGGATTAGCGTTTGACGATTATAATCACCACACCACCTTCAGTGGACACCTGGTGTTCCCCATGTGAGACAGAAACAGCAGCTCTGTGTCAGGTTGTTGTTGTCTTAAACAAGTCTTCATAGCACGTCATAGATTTGATCTGATTTCCTCTGCATCCAAATAATAAGTAATGATTGTAGACAGGTATCTTTCTTCCTTCAAATATAAACTGGTTAATGTTTCAGATTCTCTTCTTGTTTCTGTCATTTAATCAAATAAACATATCATTGCCATTCCTTATGTGACGTTTCTTTATTCGTTTTGTGTCAATTTTATCTATATTGTGGATTTGTAGCCTGTCCATGTTGATCATGTGATGTTGTCCCATAGTGATCATTGATGTTGTCCCATAGTGGATCATGTGATGTTGTCCATATTGATCATGTGATGTTGGCTCTAGGTAAAATGTACCATAATTGCATTGCATGCAGTTCTTCTTATCAACCAGTGGGGGTACTGTTGGTCCCTAGTGGGTTCAGAATCCAAGAAACACAACATGCTGAGGAGAGACAGACAGACTCTACTCTACTGGAGACTAATGGAGAGACATGACAGAGGACTCCAGAAAGACAGACAAGCAGACAGACACACACACCCACACACCACCACACACCAACACACCACACACACACCACACACACACACACACAAACACACACACACAAACACTAGTAGAATTTGTCACCCTTATCATGCAAGCCAGCAGAATAGTATATTTGTATAGCTTGGCTTACTAAATGAATGAAAACAAAAATCAAAGGTAATTAACCTGCATCTCTTAAGACTTTCCCTTCCAGTATGCACAACACGTGGCGGGCCATCTTACCAGGGTTACGTTTTAGAATTGCTTCAATTGGAACCAAGGGGAAAGGTCAAGGTCAGGTCAAAAGTTTATTTTTATGGCACATTTACAAACAGTCACTACGCCCCAAAGTGCTGTACAATTATAGATAACACATAAGAAAAAGGGCATAACAAATATTTTGTTTTTACCACTGAATGATCTGTTTATTGAGTTTAAAAGAAACGTCAATAAAACAAGACTTTTTACAAATGGGCAGCAGTTTGAGAACATTGGACCAAGAGCATTGTTAAAACCAGAGACTTCGGGCCCCCAAAAATTACAACTTCAGTTTTTAAACATTTAAGTTAAAAAATTCAATGACGTCCAGTCTTTTACTTCATGTAGGCATTTACACAGAGCTTCACCTGGTTGTTTTAGAATCAAAGGTAGGTAAATCTGGACGTCATGCAAAGCAGTGAAGGAAATGTTGTATTTTAGGAAGACTGATCCCCGTGGCAGCATATACAGCGAGAACAAGACTGGGCCTAAAATTGAGCCTTGAGGCACCCCGCTGTCAATCGGGGCTTTATTAGAGTAAAAAGGCCCAAGGTTTACAGAAAAAGACCTGTCTGTCAGATAGGACTGAAACCACTGACTGAAATGACTGAAAGAGGCTCATGTTGTCTTTATAATCCTCATATTTTCTACCAATACATCAATAGTGGTTTTCATTTAAAGTAATGACCATTAGACAACTCAAAACAAAAAATAGAGGTTTGGGTGGATTTATGTTTATTTTAGTTATTTATATTGCAGGTAATAATTTAATTTGATTCAATTTTACTGAACTTAATATGTAAACTCTTTGGTATCTGAATGGCTAATATACGGTAAACTATATTTTTAATGTAGAAATCTGCAATCGATTCGGTATTAAGGTCGATAGAGAGGTAGTTACGATAAGGCACA
>NW_022603765.1:0-18334 GCF_008692095.1 Etheostoma spectabile | reverse complement strand
GTGTGTGTGTGTGTGTGTGTGGTGTGGGTGTGTGTGTGCGTGCGCGTGTGTGCGTGCGTGTGCGTGTGGTCCTTCACTCCTTGCATTCACACTGCAGGCCGATTCAGACCCTTTTCCTCAAAAGTCCCATAATCCCATAATGTGTGTGGCGCTAGTTCAGCTGTGGGCCGGCTGGAGTTTATTTACGCTGACCCTGACCTTTGACCTCCCTAAACCTTAGGTGCAGGGGCGAGGAGAGCTGCTCCCGTGTCGCCACGGTGACTGTTTCCCAGGGTGGCGTGCATGAGAGCCTCTTGTTGTGTTGTGTCGCCCCCTTGTGGCAGTAAGCAGAACGAGCATGACAAAATGTCAATGTCAAAATTCTCTATCCTCCACCTTGCTAACAGACCCTCATGGGGGGGGGGGGGGGGGGTATGTGTACTACCAATACTTCTATTATTAGAGTAGCATGTACTACTATAGGTGGACGGTGTTTTTACTCAATAGACAATCTCTTTTCTACTGCAAACTGTGTCATGTGCGTGTTGTTGTCATCACTTAGACGTCCTCATGGGGGCGACAGAAGCTACGCACCGTAGCTTTAAGGGCAAGGTTAGTTAGGGGCAAACCACTGTGAGGCGAGGCGGGGGTGGGCTCAAAATGTTATTGCGATGTTGTTGTTGTTGTTGTTATTATGTTTCACACTGTAAACCTTTACAAAAAGTTACAAACAGGAGCATACTGTAAATGGCAATGCATTCTGGGAGAAAGTAATTATATAATCAGTAGTAGTTGCAGTAGTAGTAGTATGTTCCCTGTGTACAGTAGTAGTAGTAGTAGTAATAGTAGTATGTTCCCTGTGTACAGCAGTAGTAGTAGTAGTAGTATGTTCTCTGTGTACAGCAGTAGTAGTAGTATGTTCCCTGTGTACAGCAGTAGTAGTAATAGTAGTATGTTCCCTGTGTACAGTAGTAGTAGTAGTAGTAGTATGTTCTCTGTGTACAGCAGTAGTAGTAGTATGTTCTCTGTGTACAGCAGTAGTAGTAGTAGTAGTATGTTCCCTGTGTACAGCAGTAGTAGTAGTATGTTCTCTGTGTACAGTAGTAGTAGTAGTAGTAGTATGTTCTCTGTGTACAGCAGTAGTAGTAGTATGTTCTCTGTGTACAGCAGTAGTAGTAGTAGTAGTATGTTCCCTGTGTACAGCAGTAGTAGTAGTATGTTCTCTGTGTACAGCAGTAGTAGTAGTAGTAGTATGTCCACTGTGTACAGCAGTAGTAGTAGTATGTTCTCTGTGTACAGCAGTAGTAGCAGTAGTAGTATGTCCACTGTGTACAGCAGTAGTAGTAGTATGTTCTCTGTGTACAGCAGTAGTAGCAGTAGTAGTATGTCCACTGTGTACAGCAGTAGTAGTAGTATGTTCTCTGTGTACAGCAGTAGTAGTAGTATGTTCCCTGTGTACAGCAGCAGCAGCAGTAGTTGTATGTTCCCTGTGTACAGCAGTAGTAGTAGTATGTCCACTGTGTACAGCAGTAGTAGTAGTATGTCCACTGTGTACAGCAGTAGTAGTAGTATGTTCTCTGTGTACAGCAGTAGTAGCAGTAGTAGTATGTCCACTGTGTACAGCAGTAGTAGTAGTATGTTCTCTGTGTACAGCAGCAGTAGTAGTAGTAGTATGTTCCCTGTGTGCAGTACCCATTAATACTAACGAGTGTGTACATATACATGCGTTCACATAGGTCGTCATGTAATCCTTGTGTCTTCTCCCCTGCAGGATCATCACGAGGAGACTGTGAGTACCCAAACAGAGTCAGTACACATCATTAGGTACTCACAACAGTAAACATGACGTGTGTGTGAGATGACACCGAGCTGCAGTGTGTAGCTGACAACACTCGCTATGGCGTAGGTGTCATGTGCTGTCAGCCCAGTGTCGAGAGACCGACTTCCTCTGGATGAGAAGAGTTGTCAAAGTTGTATTTGAACTGAGCCCCCTAGCAAGCGAGCTAACTAGCTAGCTAGCTTTTTCTGTACAAAAGGCTAGCTTGTTAGCCTTGGAAGTTAATTACTTCCAAATGCAGTACATTGTAGATTACTAGTTACTGCCATTTGAGAGTAATTAGTTATATTACAATAGTATTGTCTCTGAATTGTAATGCTTTACGCTACTTTTGCGTTACTTTTAGAGTTACTGTTAGCAAAATAAAAGCAGACTTGACAGGTAACTTGTGAATTTGTCCACTGGATCAACACCTTTATCCACTATATACATCATCATTTATTCATATTATTTTATTATTAATAATCCAAATCTACAAAGTAACTAAAGCCATAAAATAAATAGTTAAGTTAATCATACAATGCCCTTGACTCTTGTCAAGCAGAGTATTGAAGCTAAGCTAAGCTAGCACTCATTTCAGAAACGTTGTAGCTATCTATGGTTGTTTGGTTGCTAACGTTAGCTCAAAACGCCGTTCAACTGACAGCCTTTGTTGTGTTTGATGCTAGCTTGTAGCTAAGCTAGCAGTCATTTCAAAAACGTTGTAGCTATCTATGGTCGTTTGGTTGCTAACGTTAGCTCAAAACGCCGTTCAACTGACAGCCTTTGTTTGTGTTTGATGCTAGCTTGTAGCTAAGCTAGCAGTCATTTCAGAAACGTTGTAGCTATCTACGGTGTTTGGTTGCTAACGTTAGCTCAAAACACCGTTCAACTGACAGCCTTTGTTGTGTTTGATGCTAGCTTGTAGCTAAGCTAGCAGTCATTTCAAAAACGTTTAGCTATCATGGTTGTTTGGTTGCTAACGTTAGCTCAAAACCCGTTCAACTGACAGCCTTTGTTGTGTTTTGATGCTAGCTTGTAGCTAAGCTAGCAGTCATTTCAAAAACGTTGTAGCTATCTATGGTTGTTTGTTGCTAACGTTAGCTCAAAACGCCGTTCAACTGACAGCCTTTGTTGTGTTTGATGCTAGCTTGTAGCTAAGCTAGCAGTCATTTCAAAAACGTTGTAGCTATCTATGGTTGTTTGGTTGCTAACGTTAGCTCAAAACACCGTTCAACTGACAGCCTTTGTTGTGTTTGATGCTAGCTTGTAGCTAAGCTAGCAGTCATTTCAAAAACGTTGTAGCTATCTATGGTTGTTTGGTTGCTAACGTTAGCTCAAAACACCGTTCAACTGACAGCCTTTGTTGTGTTTGATGCTAGCTTGTAGCTAAGCTAGCAGTCATTTCAAAAACGTTGTAGCTATCTATGGTTGTTTGGTTGCTAACGTTAGCTCAAAACGCCGTTCAACTGACAGCCTTTGTTGTGTTTGATGCTAACTTGTAGCCATGTAGGTCCATTTTCACTGTATTGACATTACATAAATCTCTCGTTAGCATCTTGAATGCTACCTGTTGCAAAGTGACGCAACTCACATCTTCACTCGACTCACATTCGGTAGGGACAACCGGTGAATGCACGTTAGGTGGAATTAGCAAGCTAGCTAACGTTACTGTCCATAGCTAACTTTCCAACAAGCTACCAAAACAAGCTAGGTGACATTATACCGCTAACACAGAGGATTCATGGAAAAAAATAAGTACACAGTGAAAACAATCACTTCACCCAGTTTTTAAAGTGAACAAAATGGCCGTGTCTACTTACTGGAGTTGCATAACTAACCTTAAGTTAGTGAATGGAGTCAAACATTGTTCTCTCTTCAACCCTGAGCTAGTTTAAGACCCGGGTGTCAGGCGCCCATGTCGTTTAAATAGCAAATGTATATGTATGTATACATGTGGAAACAGCACCTGCGCCCATCTGTGCACCCATCGGCGTGCTGGTCTTACCTGGAGGTGCGTTCAGGTGCATTCTGGCGTGCTGGTCCTACCTGGAGGTGCGTTCAGGTGCATTCTGGGCGTGCTGGTCTTACAGGGAGGTGTGTTCAGGTGCATTCTGGGCGTGCTGGTCTTACAGGGAGGTGCGTTCAGGTGCATTCTGGGCGTGCTGGTCTTACCTGAGGTGCGTTCAGGTGCATTCTGGGCGTGCTGGTGTTACAGGGAGGTGTGTTCAGGTGCATTCTGGGCCTGCTGGTCTTACCTGGGGGTGCGTTCAGGTGCATTCTGGGCGTGCTGGTGTTACAGGGAGGTGTGTTCAGGTGCATTCTGGGCCTGCTGGTCTTACAGGGAGGTGTGTTCGGTGCATTCTGGGCGTGCTGGTCTTACAGGGAGGTGCGTTCAGGTGCATTCTGGGCGTGCTGGTCTTACCTGGAGGTGCGTTCAGGTGCATTCTGGGCGTGCTGGTCCTACCTGGAGGTGCGTTCAGGTGCATTCTGGGCGTGCTGGTCTTACCTGGAGGTGCGTTCAGGTGCCTTCTGGGCGTGCTGGTCTTACAGGGAGGTGCGTTCAGGTGCATTCTGGGCGTGCTGGTCTTACAGGGAGGTGTGTTCAGGTGCATTCTGGGCGTGCTGGTCTTACCTGGAGGTGCGTTCAGGTGCCTTCTGGGCGTGCTGGTCTTACAGGGAGGTGCGTTCAGGTGCATTCTGGGCGTGCTGGTCTTACCTGGAGGTGCGTTCAGGTGCATTCTGGGCGTGCTGGTCTTACAGGAGGTGCGTTCAGGTGCTTCTGGGCGTGCTGGTCTTACAGGAGGTGCGTTCAGGTGCATTTTGGACGTGCTGGTCCTACCTGGAGTGTGTTCAGGTGCATTCTGAGCGTGCTGGTCCTACCTGAGGTGCGTTCAGGTGCATTCTGGGCGTGCTGTCTTACCTGGAGGTGCGTTCAGGTGCATTCTGGGCGTGCTGGTCTTACCTGGAGGTGCGTTCAGGTGCATTCTGGGCGTGCTGGTCTTACCTGGAGTGTGTTCAGGTGCATTCTGGGCGTGCTGGTCTTACCTGGAGGTGCGTTCAGGTGCCTTCTGGGCGTGCTGGTCTTACAGGAGGTGCGTTCAGGTGCATTCTGGGCGTGCTGGTCTTACAGGGAGGTGTGTTCAGGTGCATTCTGGGCGTGCTGGTCTTACAGGGAGGTGTGTTCAGGTGCATTCTGGGCGTGCGGTCTTACCTGGAGGTGCGTTCAGGTGCATCTGGGCGTGCTGGTCCTACCTGGAGGTGCGTTCAGGTGCATTCTGGGCGTGCTGGTCTTACCTGGAGGTGCGTTCAGGTGATACATATCTTGAGTCTCTTCATTTAATAACTAATAAAAAAAGCTAGATTTATTTTTTATATATACCCCAATCTATTTAATTAAATACTTTTGTTTTCACATTTTTTTACATGGCTACAAGTTAGCATCAAACACAACAAAGGCTAACATTTGAATGGCGTTTTGAGCTAACGTTAGCAACCAAACAACCTTAGATAGCTCCAATGTTGTTGAAATGACTGCTAGCTTAGCTACAAGTTAGCATCAAACACAACAAAGGCTATCATTTGAATGGCGTTTTGAGCTAACGTTAGCAACAAAACAATCATAGATAGCTCCAAAGTTTTTGAAATGACTGCTAGCTTAGCTACAAGTTAGCATCAAACACAACAAAGGCTAACATTTGAACGGCGTTTTGAGCTAACGTTAGCAACAAAACAATCATAGATAGCTCCAAAGTTTTTGAAATGACTGCTAGCTTAGCTACAAGTTAGCATCAAACACAACAAAGGCTAACATTTGAACGGCGTTTTGAGCTAACGTTAGCAACAAAACAATCATAGATAGCTCCAAAGTTTTTGAAATGACTGCTAGCTTAGCTACAAGTTAGCATCAAACACAACAAAGGCTAACATTTGAATGGCGTTTTGAGCTAACGTTAGCAACCAAACAACCTTAGATAGCTCCAATGTTTTTGAAATGACTGCTAGCTTAGCCACAAGCTAGCAATCGAACACAACAAAGGCTAACATTTGAATGGCGTTTTGAGCTAACGTTAGCAACAAAACAATCATAGATAGCTCCAATGTTTTTGAAATGACTGCTAGCTTAGCTACAAGTTAGCATCAAACACAACAAAGGCTAACATTTGAATGGCGTTTTGAGCTAATGTTAGCAACCAAACAACCTTAGATAGCTCCAATGTTTTTGAAATGACTGCTAGCTTAGCTACAAGTTAGCATCAAACACAACAAAGGCTAACATTTGAATGGCGTTTTGAGCTAACGTTAGCAACAAAACAATCATAGATACCCAGGTTTTAGGTTTCTGCAGAACAGGAACCTGCTAAAAAAACACTTTTTAAACCGAGTCAGGCCCGTTTTTTTATATTCTAACGCAATGTTACTTCTTCTAACTTCCCTGTGTGATAATTACACGACATGGAATGAAAATTAAAAGCCGTGTCAACGTGTAGAAGTAGCGACTCTCACCGCTGCAGCCGTGGCACCCCCAAAACATCTCCCCCAGAGCTGGTTTCACATGGTGGTTTAGATGTGTCTTCCCGTTGTCTAGCACCATTTGAAATCAGTGTTCTTGGGGACAGGAGGACAGCTCCGGCAGTGAGTGAACCCCCCCCCCCCCCAGGAGGACTGGAGCGCCCCGCTGACCTCTCTTCTGACTCCTCTAAAGATAACTGATTTCCTCTGGTGCTTAGAGCCCCCCCCCCCCACTGCAGCCTTCTAGCACCATTTGAAATCGGTTATAGGACCGTGGATCAAAACGTCTGAGAGCCGTCAGCCGAAAAAACGAGCAGCGCAAGAAGAAGAAAGCGCCTCATGCTGGAAGAAATCCATGTTTTTTACAGTGTGTTCTGGGGACAAACAGCTAGCAGATAGTGAGATGTTTTTTACAGTGTGTTCTGGGGACAAACAGCTAGCAGATAGTGAGATGTTTTTACAGTGTGTTTTTTACAGTGTGTTCTGGGACAAACAGCTAGCAGATAGTGAGATGTTTTTTACAGTGTGTTCTGGGGACAAACAGCTAGCAGATAGTGAGATGTTTTTACAGTGTGTTCTGGGGACAGGCAGCTAGCAGATAGTGAGATGTTTTTACAGTGTGTTCTGGGGACAGGCAGCTAGCAGATAGTGAGATGTTTTTACAGTGTGTTCTGGGACAGGCAGCTAGCAGATAGTGAGGAGATGTTTTTTACAGTGTGTTCAGGGGACAGGCAGCTAGCAGATAGTGAGATGTTTTTTACAGTGTGTTCTGGGGACAAACAGCTAGCAGATATTGAGGAGATGTTTTTTACAGTGTGTTCTGGGGACAGGCAGCTAGCAGATAGTGAGGAGATGTTTTTACAGTGTGTTCTGGGACAAACAGCTAGCAGATATTGAGGAGATGTTTTTTTACAGTGTGTTCTGGGGACAGGCAGCTAGCAGATAGTGAGGAGATGTTTTTTACAGTGTGTTCTGGGGACAGGCAGCTAGCAGATAATGAAGAGATGTTTTTTACAGTGTGTTCAGGGGACAGGCAGCTAGCAGATAATGAAGAGATGTTTTTTACAGTGTGTTCAGGGGACAGGCAGCTAGCAGATAGTGAGATGTTTTTTACAGTGTGTTCAGGGGACAGGCAGCTAGCAGATAATGAAGAGATGTTTTTTACAGTGTGTTCAGGGGACAGGCAGCTAGCAGATAATGAAGAGATGTTTTTTACAGTGTATTCAGGGAACAGGCAGCTAGCAGATAGCGAGGAGATGTTTTTTACAGTGTGTTCTGGGGACAGGCAGCTAGCAGATATTGAGGAGATGTTTTTACAGTGTGTTTTTTACAGTGTGTTCTGGGGACAGGCAGCTAGCAGATATTGAGGAGATGTTTTTACAGTGTGTTCTGGGGACAGGCAGCTAGCAGATATTGAGGAGATGTTTTTTACAGTGTGTTCTGGGAACAAACATCTAGCAGATAGTGAGGAGATGTTTTTTACAGTGTGTTCTGGGGACAGGCAGCTAGCAGATAGTGAGGAGATGTTTTTTACAGTGTGTTCTGGGGACAGGCAGCTAGCAGATAATGAAGAGATGTTTTTTACAGTGTGTTCTGGGGACAGGCAGCTAGCAGATAGTGAGGAGATGTTTTTTACAGTGTGTTCTGGGGACAGGCAGCTAGCAGATAGTGAGGAGATGTTTTTTACAGTGTGTTCTGGGGACAGGCAGCTAGCAGATAATGAAGAGATGTTTTTTACAGTGTGTTCTGGGGACAGGCAGCTAGCAGATAGTGAGGAGATGTTTTTTACAGTGTGTTCTGGGGACAGGCAGCTAGCAGATAGTGAGGAGATGTTTTTTACAGTGTGTTCTGGGACAGGCAGCTAGCAGATAATGAAGAGATGTTTTTTACAGTGTGTTCAGGGGACAGGCAGCTAGCAGATAGTGAGATATCTTTTACAGTGTGTTCAGGGGACAGGCAGCTAGCAGATAGTGAGATGTTTTTTTACAGTGTGTTCTGGGGACAGGCAGCTAGCAGATAGTGAGGAGATGTTTTTTTACAGTGTGTTCAGGGGACAGGCAGCTAGCAGATAGTGAGGAGATGTTTTTTACAGTGTGTTCAGGGGACAGGAAGCTAGCAGATAGTGAGGAGATGTTTTTAACAGTGTGTTCAGGGGACAGGCAGCTAGCAGATAATGAAGAGATGTTTTTTTACAGTGTGTTCAGGGGACAGGCAGCTAGCAGATAGTGAGATGTTTTTTACAGTGTGTTCAGGGGACAGGCAGCTAGCAGATAGTGAGGAGATGTTTTTTACAGTGTGTTCAGGGTACAGGCAGCTAGCAGATAGTGAGGAGATGTTTTTTACAGTGTGTTCAGGGGACAGGCAGCTAGCAGATAGTGAGGAAATGTTTTTTACTTGTGTGTTCTGGGGACAGGCAGCTAGCAGATAGAGAGAAGATGTTTTTTACAGTGTGTTCTGGGGACAGGCAGCTAGCAGATAGTGATGTTTTTTACAGTGTGTTCTGGGGACAGGCAGCTAGCAGATAGTGATGTTTTTTACAGTGTGTTCAGGGGACAGGCCGCTAGCAGATAATGAAGAGATGTTTTTTACAGTGTGTTCTGGGGACAGGCAGCTAGCAGATAGTGAGATGTTTTTTACAGTGTGTTCAGGGGACAGGCAGCTAGCAGATAGTGAGATGTTTTTTACAGTGTGTTCAGTGGACAGGCAGCTAGCAGATAATGAAGAGACGTTTTTACAGTGTGTTCTGGGACAGGCAGCTAGCAGATAGTAAAATGTTTTACAGTGTGTTCAGGGGACAGGCAGCTAGCAGATAATGAAGAGATGTTTTTTACAGTGTGTTCTGGGGACAGGCAGCTAGCAGATAGTGAGATGTTTTTTACAGTGTGTTCAGGGGACAGGCAGCTAGCAGATAATGAAGAGATGTTTTTTACAGTGTGTTCTGGGGACAGGCAGCTAGCAGATAATGAAGAGATGTTTTTTACAGTGTGTTCTGGGGACAGGCAGCTAGCAGATAGTGAGGAGATGTTTTTTACAGTGTGTTCAGGGGACAGGCAGCTAGCAGATAGAGAGAAGATGTTTTTACAGTGTGTTCTGGGGACAGGCAGCTAGCAGATAGTAAAATGTTTTACAGTGTATTCAGGGGACAGGCAGCTAGCAGATAGTGATGTTTTTTACAGTGTGTTCAGGGGACAGGCAGCTAGCAGATAATGAAGAGATGTTTTTACAGTGTGTTCGGGGGACAGGCAGCTAGCAGATAGTGAGATGTTTTTTACAGTGTGTTCAGGGGACAGGCAGCTAGCAGATAATGAAGAGATGTTTTTTACAGTGTGTTCTGGGGACAGGCGGCTAGCAGATAGTGAGATGTTTTTTACAGTGTGTTCAGGGGACTGGCAGCTAGCAGATAATGAAGAGATGTTTTTTACAGTGTGTTCAGGGGACAGGCAGCTAGCAGATAATGAAGAGATGTTTTTTACAGTGTGTTCAGGGGACAGGCAGCTAGCAGATAGTGAAGATATGTTTTTTACAGTGTTTTGGGGACAGGCAGCTAGCAGATAATGAAGAGATGTTTTTTACAGTGTGTTCAGGGGACAGGCAGCTAGCAGGTATGAAGAGATGTTTTTTACAGTGTGTTCTGGGGACAGGCAGCTAGCAGATAATGAAGAGATGTTTTTTACAGTGTGTTCTGGGGACAGGCAGCTAGCAGATAATGAAGAGATGTTTTTACAGTGTGTTCTGGGGACAGGCAGCTAGCAGATAATGAAGAGATGTTTTTACAGTGTGTTCTGGGGACAGGCAGCTAGCAGATAGTGAGGAGATGTTTTTTACAGTGTGTTCTGGGGACAGGCAGCTAGCAGATAGAGAGAAGATGTTTTTTACAGTGTGTTCTGGGGACAGGCAGCTAGCAGATAGTAAAATGTTTACAGTGTATTCAGGGGACAGGCAGCTAGCAGATAGTGATGTTTTTTACAGTGTGTTCAGGGGACAGGCAGCTAGCAGATAATGAAGAGATGTTTTTTACAGTGTGTTCGGGGACAGGCAGCTAGCAGATAGTGAGATGTTTTTTACAGTGTGTTCAGGGGACAGGCAGCTAGCAGATAATGAAGAGATTTTTTTACAGTGTGTTCTGGGGACAGGCGGCTAGCAGATAGTGAGATGTTTTTTACAGTGTGTTCTGGGGACAGGCAGCTAGCAGATAGTGAGGAGATGTTTTTACAGTGTGTTCTGGGGACAGGCAGCTAGCAGATAATGAAGAGATGTTTTTTACAGTGTGTTCTGGGGACAGGCAGCTAGCAGATAGTGAGGAGATGTTTTTACAGTGTGTTCTGGGGACAGGCAGCTAGCAGATAGAGAGAAGATGTTTTTACAGTGTTTCAGGGACAGGCAGCTAGCAGATAATGAAGAGATGTTTTTACAGTGTGTTCTGGGGACAGGCGGCTAGCAGATAGTGAGATGTTTTTACAGTGTGTTCTGGGGACAGGCAGCTAGCAGATAGTGAGGAGATGTTTTTACAGTGTGTTCAGGGGACAGGCAGCTAGCAGATAGTGAGGAGATGTTTTTACAGTGTGTTCAGGGGACAGGCAGCTAGCAGATAGTGAGGAGATGTTTTTACAGTGTGTTCTGGGACAGGCAGCTAGCAGATAGTGAGATGTTTTTTACAGTGTGTTCAGGGGACAGGCAGCTAGCAGATAGTGAGACAATGATTTTTACAGTGTGTTCCGGGGACAGGCAGCTAGCAGATAGTGAGACAATGATTTTTACAGTGTGTTCAGGAGACAGGCAGCTAGCATGATAAATGACTTCACTCGAGCAGTGACGCGAGAGGACGCTGGCGCTGTTTAGTCGCCGCTTTTCCGTCTGCTTTGCTACTCTTTCCTTCCTCCTGTTTTTGTTTTGTTAGTGTCTGTCTTCACACTACCTCTGGACAGCCTTTCAGCTGGTTCCTGAAGCCGCTCGGCATCTCGCCCGGACTACTGCCGTCCCTCTGCTCGGCATCATGTTCAAATACTCAACTCTGCAACTGGCTGAATTAATCAACTTCTCCATTCCATCCCGCATCCCGGTCATCAAACAGCTCGGACTTCTTCGACGACCCCGCTACATCCACAGAAGCTGTCGCCGCAAGTTTGTCTATCTTCGCCGCGGACAATCCCTTCCATCCATCTGGTCCCCGGCCCGCTCTGTCGCACTTATTCCACGTCATCGGAACGCTTCCCTGACTGCATCACGTACAGCTGAGCGCACCGACAGGCTGCACAAAAAACCCGGACTGGACCGCAGCGGTATTCACACTTCACCTGTACCTGTTCTCCAATCATCTACAAATTCCTTCGCTGTCTTTCCTCAATTGCATTACCCCCCCACACGCACTGTTAACTGGGACAACCTCAGATCTTTCCAGCCCGCCCCCATCTCGCCACCCTCTCACCATGCCAACTTTGCCCTCCTCAACACCCGATCAATCAACAATAAAGCCCCAGTCCTCCATGAACTGATCCTCGACAACTCGCTGGACTTTCTCCTGCTCACCGAAACCTGGCAACAACCCAACGACTTCTTCTTCCTCAACCAAGCATCCCACCACTGGATACAGTTACATTTGCAGACCCCGCCCCTCCCGCCGTGGTGGCGGCCTCGCCGTCATCTACAGTCAGAACTTCCGGATCACTGAACTCACCCTCCCCTCTGTGTCCTCATTTGAATATCTCGCCTTCAAAGCTCTTTCCTCCATGACAGTTCTCCTCATCTACCGGCCACCCAAACCAAACCCTTCCTTCCTCTCAGATTTCGCGGAACTTCTAACGCTAGCGTCATCTCTCTCCTCACGTCTGCTGCTACTCGGTGACTTCAACATCCACATCGACTCCCCCACCTTCAAGCTGTCATCAGAATTCACCACCTTACTGGACAACTTCACTCTCATCCAACATGTCACATTCCCCACCCATGACAAAGGTCACATCCTCGACCTGGTCTGCTCCATCAACCTGCCTGTGCTGGACCTCCATCCATGCCTCTTTCCCCTCTCTGATCACAAACTGATACGGTTCATCATTCCCTCCCCAACCGCACGCCCACGCATCTTTCGAGCAATCACCTTCCGCAATCTAAAATCCATTGATCCCCTCCATCTCTCTGACCTGCTCTCCTCCACTCTCCACCTGGACTCAACCCTCAACCTCACCTGATGATCTCACAAACCACCTCCACTCCGTCTTGTCTTCCTCCCTTAACTCTCTGGCCCCCCTCAAAACAAAAATCGTCACCTTTAACACCTCGTCACCCTGGTACACACCTGCACTCCGGAAAATGAAACAAATTGGCCGCCAACTCGAACGCCTGACAAAAAAATCATCTCTCACAGTCCACCATGAAGCCTATAAACTCCACCTCACTGCCTACAAAGAGGCTCTCATTTCTGCCAAATCTGCCTACCTCTCCTCCATCTTCTCCAACCCCTGCCATAACTCCAGAACCCTCTTCTCCACAATGAACAACCTCATCAAGCCTCGGACCAACACCCACCCTACTGCTTCTCCTGATCTCTGCAACTCATTCCTTCACTTTTTTGCAGAAAACATCAACACCATTTATCAGTCTCTATCCCCTGCATCTGACCCCCCAGTATCTACTCCAGCGCCTACCACGGACCCTCTTCTCCCTATCCGGCCTGACCTCCCTTCCCCTCCTCCACACTGCCTCCTCTCCCAGTTTGAACTGGTCACCACCCCCCATATCTCTAAACTCATTAGCTCTTCCAAACCCACTACCTGCTCACTGGACTCCCTACCTACTCCTCTCTTGAAGTCATGCCTCCCCGTCCTTTCCCCCTACCTCACTAACCTCTTCAACTCCTCTCTCTCCCTTGGAACTGTCCCCTCTGCTTTCAAAACAGCTGCTGTCACCCCGGTCCTTAAGAAACCTGGTCTGGATCCCTCTTCCCTTATTAACTACCGCCCTATATCCAACCTCCCCTTTCTGTCTAAAACCCTTGAACGTATAGTTGCCTCACAATTACAAACTCATCTCCTTGCCAATAACCAATTTGAACCCTTCCAATCTGGTTTTCGCCCCCTCCACAGCACAGAAACTGCTCTGGTCAAAGTCTTCAACGACCTACTCACTTCTGCTGACACCGGTTCCCTCAACATCCTTATTCTTCTTGACCTGAGTGCAGCCTTCGATACTGTGAGCCATAACATCCTGCTCACCAGACTCAAAGACCTTGGTATCGAAGGTACTGCACTCACCTGGCTCCGTTCCTACCTCTCTGACAGATCTCATTTCATCTCCCTTCATAACCACACCTCTGCTACTGCCTCAGTCACCCAAGGCGTTCCCCAAGGCTCCGTACTCGGCCCCCTTCTTTTCATCATCTACCTCCTCCCCCTTGGTCAGATACTCCGCCATTTCAACCTGAACTTCCACTGTTATGCCGATGACACCCAGATCTACCTCAGCACCAACTCCCCCCACAATCCCCCCCCCCTCTCCCACATCAACTCCTGTCTGTCAGCAATCAAAACCTGGATGCACCACAACTTCCTCAAACTAAACAGCAATAAAACAGAATTCCTCCTCATCGGCTCCAAATCCACTCTCTGCAAAGCCAACAACCCCACTCTCATCATTGACGGTACCATTGTCTCCCCCTCTCCCCAGGCCCGCAACCTGGGTGTGATTTTTGATTCAACCCTCTCCCTTGAGCCTCACATCCGTCAAGTCATCAAAACCTCCTTCTTTCACCTTCGAAATATTGCTAAAATCAGACCCTCACTCACTCCCTCTGCTGCCGAAAGACTTATTCATGCCTTCATCTCCTCACGACTCGACTATTGCAACTCACTACTCCTCGGCATCAGCTCAACCTCCATCAAAAGGCTCCAACTGGTTCAGAACTCAGCTGCACGTCTCATCACCCGCTCCACATCCTGGCACCACATCACTCCGGTCCTAAAACAGCTTCACTGGCTTCCCATCTCTCACCGGATCACATACAAGATCCTGGTCCTCACCTACAAAGCCATCCACCACCTTGCCCCGTCATACCTCACTGTCCTCCTCTCCCCCCCTACCAACCTTCACGGGCCCTCAGATCCACCACAGCCGGTCTCCTCTATGTCCCCAAGTCAAAAGCTCCGCAGTTTTGGGGACCGAGCCTTTTCCAGGGCAGCTCCAAGGCTGTGGAACTCCCTCCCCCATGAGATCCGCATCTCTGAGTCCCTCACCATTTTTCAGTCCCGTCTGAAGACCCGTCTTTTCTGTTCTGCCTATCCTTAGTTTTTTTTTTTTTTTTTTGTTATTAAACATTGTCAAGCGACTTTGAGCTCGGGAAAAGCGCTATACAAATTCAATTTATTATTATTATTATTATTAAGAGATGTTTTTTACAGTGTGTTCAGGGGACAGGCAGCTAGCAGATAGTGAGATGTTTTTTACAGTGTTCAGGGGACTTGTTGATCTTATATTGTGTTCATTATGCAATACCACAAAGTATTTAAACACATAAATATATGTTTTGCTTTATTGTTTTTTTTAGGGGAGTTCAACAAGATTCCCCATTCCCCCCCAATTACAGTTCTATGTTTTTACTGTTGATTTGTTAAACTGTTTCGCTGTTGTTTTTATCATCTTTCCAAAAAGTCAACGAGTACTGTTAAATGTTAAACCATCAGGATTTCAACATTGGCCAAAAAAATCCAAAATCCAGCAGCCCTGACTCCTGAGTGTTGTGTTCAAGTTCTACTATTCATGAGTACCTGGATCTCATCTCTGACACATCTATGGTACTTGTATCTTTTGTAAAAAAATGTAGTATTTGTGTCGCTTCCATTGCCAGCTGCAGTTCCCGCGGACCACCACTAGAGGCCGACAGAAGTCACGGGAAATGACTCCGCAGGTGCATGAGGTGAAATGTAGTTTTTTTTTTTTTTGTAGTTCTCTGAAATGTTACGTTTGAATACGCAAATGCAGCATTATCCTATTAAAAAAAAAGGCTCTCATTTGCCTACAATTCCATAACGGAAAAGTGAACATTTGGGTAAAGCCGGGTTCAAAATTCTTGTTGTGTTTTGTGGACTTGTTCAATTTTTAGCATGTCATTTTTTTTAATGTTAATATAATAAACTCCAAAGTTGCTCCAAAGCTAAATAACACTCTCGGCTCCACGCAACTCTCTCCGGAGGTCTCAGCGGGACCGCGCTCGGGAGATTGCCTCCGCGTCCTCCTTGGCTACTAGCGATTGCATTGGAGGAGGTGTTGCGCAATCGCCGAAGGCTTGCATCATGCGGACGAGCCCCCACTTTGCCGCCATTTTCGGAACAACACCGCGCAAGTCTATTGGGCTTTTTGCAAGTGAATCGGACAGCCTTTGACCAATAAAGCAGATTTTACAGGACGTCGCTCGCATATGTTTTTATTTCCGGACATTTTCCACGTTTTTTTTATCGCGATCTCAAAGACTTTTTCATGACGTCCCAGTGAAGAGAGGTCAGGCCAGGGTGCAGTCATCCGTTATCTTATGTCTTCTCCGCTGTTGATCTACTATGTTGATCCCTGTGGCAATAATCTGGAATTATGCACATTGTTTGCTGTGACCATGGCTACAAGGAACACTCCTGAAGGTGTGCAGGAGATCCTAATCTGAAGACGGAGCTCCAACTAAAGCCGCAAAGCCACATCCAGAGTCAGCAAGCTTGTATTGTATGGCAATATTGTACTTTTTAGTCCGCTACATTCATCTGACTGCTTCCGTTTCTTTGGAGATATGCTGCTCTATACACGCTAAAAGTAGTGGTTATTTACATGGAGTCTGGTGGAGATATGCTGCTCTATACACGCTAAAAGTAGTGATTATTTACATGGAGTCTGGTGGAGATATGCTGCTCTATACACGCTAAAAGTAGTGGTTATTTACATGGAGTCTGGTGGAGATATGCTGCTCTATACACGCTAAAAGTAGTGATTATTTACATGGAGTCTGGTGGAGATATGCTGCTCTATACACGCTAAAAGTAGTGATTATTACATGGAGTCTGGTGGAGATGTGCTGCTCTATACACGCTAAAAGTAGTGATTATTTACATGGAGTCTGGTGGAGATATGCTGCTCTATACACGCTAAAGTAGTGGTTATTACTGGAGTCTGTGGAGATATGCTGCTCTATACACACTAAAAGTAGTGATTATTTACATGGAGTCTGGTGGAGATGTTCTGCTCTATACACGCTAAAAGTAGTGATTATTTACATGGAGTCTGGTGGAGATATGCTGCTCTATACACGCTAAAAGTAGTGATTATTTACATGGAGTCTGGTGGAGATATGCTGCTCTATACACGCTAAAAGTAGTGATTATTTACATGGATCTGGAGAGATATGCTGCTCTATACACGCTAAAAGTAGTGATTTTTAACATGGAGTCTGGTGGAGATATGCTGCTCTATACACGCTAAAAGTAGTGATTATTTACATGGAGTCGGTGGAGATATGCTGCTCTATACAGGCTAAAAGTAGTGATTATTTACATGGAGTCTGTGGAGATATGCGCTCTATACACGCTAAAAGTAGTGATTATTACATGGAGTCTGGTGGAGATATGCTGCTCATATGCTGCTCCGTTTCTTTACACATTTAAGAAAACATGTAGTTAATATGAATTGAACTTTTTTCCCAGTTTTTCTAAAAATGCGAGGATTTTTTTCTGCATTAAGTACTTTTTTATTGTCAATACTTGTAGGTACTATTTTCCCGATGCCGTACTATTACTCGTAACGGAGTATTTTTAGATACTTTTTGTTTGCCTATGATCATGTAATTGTCAGATGATCATATAACATTGCGTAGTGACAAATTTGTAAAACCGAGTATCCACTGAACTCCGCTGCACCTGTAAGTCATGTACAGGCCTACAGGTGTACTATGCATACAACGTAAACCATGTTTTGTTGTTATGATCACATATTATCCTATTGCATAAGCACACTGTATATATACGCTGCCAAATCCAACTACCTCATGCATAAAAATCCCCTGTTTTTCAGTAATAACCCCATGTGTTGTGATGTTTCTCACACACACACACACACACACACACACACACACACACACACACACACACACCACACACACACACACACACACACCACACAAGGCCTATGTCTTATTTTAATTAACCTCATGATCTGATATCAACATGTTTTTTTTTCTTTGCTTCTATGAATATAAACAGGAAAATATTTAGTTAATTAATTGCTGATTAAATTAATGCTTATCTGCATCATCAATAGTGTCAGAAACCTTTGACTGTGTCATTCAGTGTTGGGTTGTCAATCAGTCACTCTGGCCCCGCCCACTTTGCGTAGTATCCAACCAACGAGTTCCTCTGCTCTACTCTCATTGGTCCATTCTTGGACAGCCGTCATTTTCAAAAATACAGACGCTAGCCACTGTTGTTGTAGTAGCTAGACAACTAGAATAGATGTGTTGTTATTAGTCTGTTTATCATTAGCACACAGTTAAAATACCCCGGGTATGAGACATTTCAAATGGGCGGAACCGGGGAAGTCCCGGCTCCCGGTTCAACTCCAGAGAAGCCCAAGAGACAACCGGGCTCCGGGGAGGTGAAGAGGAAGTTTCCAGCCGAGGAAGGAGAGTCTTCCCCCGGGGACAGCGGCGGGACCCTGAGACGGTGAGTCCGGAACGAAACCTCACCCAAAAGCTGCGGTGATAACTACAAACCCCGGTGGCGAACACGTCGTCTATGGGGCTGTTAGTCCAGGGCAACACTCGTAGTTGAGCTAACGGCGGCTAGCAGGCGTTAGCCTAGCGGCTAGCAGGCGTTAGCCTAGCGGTTAGTAGGCGTCAGCCTGGCGGCTAGCAGTGTTTATTAGACTAGTTGCTAGCAGGGTTAGCCTAGCGGCTAGCAGGCGTTAGGCTAGCGGCTAGCAGGCGTTAGCCTAGCTCTTTGCAACAACACAGCAATAAGGTAAGGGGACCAGGTTTCTCAGACAAAATCCGGGGACATTTTCAGC
>NW_022603764.1:0-18168 GCF_008692095.1 Etheostoma spectabile | reverse complement strand
TATGTCACATCTAAAAATTAATCAAATTGTATTGGTCACTATTATGTCCTTTATACTTTCAATCATATTGTAAATATGTTTTAAAATGTGGAAAACAATGTTTTCAACAATCATCATATAGTCTATGTTTCTAAATGTTTTAATAAAATCTATATGTTTCATCATTTGTTGATTTGATCATATCATGATTCATTCATCAGTTGTCTCTCTTTACTGGGATTGATACATCCCCCCATAATAAAAAACTGTGGTACCTCAGTGCAGCCTACTCAAAATAACTATCATATTTCCTTTACATACTGACATGGAGACATTTGCACCATAAATGAATGCAGAAAAGACACAAATGTTGCAGAAAATAAACTGAATGCAGAAAATGAAGTGCCCCCCCCCATGTGAACCCAAGGTCCCCCCCGCCTGACGTGGATCTCCTCATGTTATGTTGCCTCACAAAGTATAATTTTAAAGTCAGAAAGTCATTAGTTATATTACTACTATTCTAAAAGTCTGACAGCATTATGGGATGGATCCCTACAGAGATAGACCTTTTAGTTAAAGAGTAAGAAGCTTTTAGTTTAACATGAATCAGCCCCGAAATCATCATCACCAAACCCACCAGACTCCATGTAAATAATCACTACTTTTAGCGTGTATAGAGCAGCATATCTCCACCAGACTCAATGTAAATAATCACTACTTTTAGTGAGTTTAGAGCAGCATATCTTCACCAGACTCCATGTAAATAATTACTACTTTTAGCGTGTATAGAGCAGCATATCTCCACCAGACTCCATGTAAATAATCAGTACTTTTAGTGTGTATAGAGCAACATATCTCCACCAGACTCCATTTAAATAATCACCACTTTTAGCGTGTAAAGAGCAGCATATGGTTACATTTATTTCAGCTTGAATGTGTGATACACCCTTAAGGGATAACATAATAACCAGCGTAGCGTTAGTACGAATTTCAATTTTATTGGTAAGCAATATTAACGTAGGGGGGAAACAAAGAAAGCGGAACCAATGTGCGGGGATCGGTACACCACGGGGCCCAGCTGACGGACACTCTTTGGAGATGAGGATGGCGGTTTGTTTTCTCACTCACTGATGCCGTAATTCTGCTTTCCAGGTTGGTACTCGGTAAAAATGACAAACGACGGTTTCCTTCTGACGTGCGTATGGTGTACTGAAGCTGTGGGGGGTTAGTTATGGAGGTTATGATGTGTAAAGGCGAGCTACAGAGCCGCGTTTGTAACCGGAAACGGGTTTCGTAAACAATAGAGCTCGCGGCTAGCTAACAGGTGTGTATCGGGGTGGGATCATAGACAGCTAAAGAAATGGACCAACAGGTCCCGTTGCTCTGGACGGAGACCAGTGAAGTCTGTTAGAAGCTCTTTCCCGGTGATGCTGAGCGTTACTGCGCAGCCTCCAACTGAGCTTGAAGACGTAGATGTGACGTGAGCAACCTGTCTGAAAGCTGTAAGTCTTCTGGTAGCTGTGCAAGACAAATCTCAATCATTCCCAATCAGCAGAGATGGAGAGGTATGTATATGTTAGGAGATAACATAGACACAGGCTAATTACTGCTAACTAACATGCTAGTTAGCATTAACATAGGAACAGACTAATTACTGCTAACTATCATGCTAGTTAACATAGACACAGTCTATTTACTGCTAACTAACATGCTAGTTAACATTAACATAGACACAGGCTCATTACTGCTAACATGCTAGTTAACATTAACATAGACACAGGCTAATTACTGCTAACTAACATGCTAGTTAACATTAACATAGACACAGGCTTATTACCGCTAACTAACATGCTAGTTAACATTAACATAGACACAGGCTAATTAATGCTAACTAACATGCTAGTTAACATTAACATAGACACAGGCTAACTACTGCTAACTAACATGCTAGTAACATTAACATAGACACAGGCTGATTACTGCTAGCTAACATGCTAGTTAACATTAACATAGACACAGGCTAATTACTGCTAACTAACATGCTAGTTAGCGTAGGGTTGTGTGTGTGATTCTGGGTGCTGGTGCTTCCATTCCCTGGTAATGAGTTATTTTGTGGTTTTTAACGTATCCTGACAGGATTGTTAATGTTAAATGTTGTTTAACTCTTAAAGGGGAGTTCCTCCTAAAGTTGTACAGAGTATTAGTAAAGGAATGTATTATAAGATGAACTATTATCCCCAGGTGTATGATGGCTCATGTTTGACTCTGAAGTTGTTTGAATATTTATTTCCAGCCAAAGAGGGTTTATGATTTCCATGATGACATTAGTATAATGGAGGAGTTTTGGAGGTAGAAAGAAAAGAATATATATATATATTATTGAAACGGTACAGTAAGGGTGATATTTATTTGGGAAGGGAGACTACTTCTGGGAATTTGAGTGTGGAAGATTTTGCCCACTGAAAAATGGGGGAGTAAAGAAAATGGTGTTCCGGTTCTTAAATGAAGTGAAACATGTTTCCACGAGGGGAATGTTGTTGTTGAGGACTGTTTTATGCTTTTGTGTTTGGGAGAATTTGTAATAAACAGAGATTTGGAGACGAGGACGGCGGTTCGTTCTCTCACTCACTGACTCCGTGATTCTGCTTTCCAGGGTTTCTCCTCTGAGAGTTAAGTAGTGAACCCCAATCAAGAAAAATCATTGGTTACCCCGGTTACTCAATTGAACCTCCCACCCTCTTGGGGCAGACGTCAAGCTGGCGACCAGAGCAGGAAAGAAGGAGGAAGAGGAGGAGCTTGTAGCAGTGAAGGAGGAAGGAGGAGGAGCCTGTAGCAGTGAAGGAGGAAAAGGAGGAGGAGGAGCCTGCAGCAGGAGTGAAGGAGGAAGAGGAGGAGGAGCCTGCAGCAGCAAAGGAGGAACAGGAGAAGGAGCTTGCAGCAGTGAAGGAGGAGGAGGTGGAGCCTGTGGCCGCAGTGAAGGAGGAGGAGGAGGAGGAGGAGGAGGAGCCTGCAGCAGTGAAGGAGGAAGAGGAGGAGGAGGAGGAGGAGCAGCCTGCAGCAGTGAAGGAGGAAGAGGAGGAGGAGGAGCCTGCAGCAGTGAAGGAGAAGAGGAGGAGGAGCATGTAGCAGTGAAGGAGGAAGAGGAGGAGTATGTGGTGGAGAAGGTTTTGGACCGCAGAGTGGTGAAGGGAAGAGTAGAGTTTCTGCTGAAATGGAAGGGGTTCTCAGAGTAAGTATGAGTCTAGAATATTAATAATTGGTGATTTTGGTCCATTATATACACATACACACACACACACACACACACACACACACACACACACACACACACACACACACACCACACACACACACAGACCGCAAATAACCTATCACCATGGCAACAGATAAAAGGAATAATCCAAATTAGCAGCTAGAATGAGAATGTATTTCCTAAAAACAAAGTGTGAGGAGATGATCTTCTGTCTGCACTCACCTTTCCAGTGAGGAGAACACATGGGAGCCGCAAGACCACCTGGAACCTGGACTTATCACGAGTACCTGCAGAGACACAAGGAGGAGGGCAAGAGGAAAGGGGTCAGGGAGGCTCGGGAGACTCAGAGGAGCGAGGGAGCAAGAGGATGAAGGAGAGGTGAGTGAAGGAAAGAGGTTACTCCAGACTGAAGAGACCAGGAATCTAATCTCAATAAATGAATGCACACAGACGCTTTCACAAAGACAGAGCGAGAGACACACACACACACACACACACACACACACACACAGAGACACACACATAGAGAGGAGGAGAGAGACACACACACCACCACACACACAACACACACACACACACACACACAGAGGAATTCCCCTTTAAGGAGCAACATTTCCCGTAAAAAAAAAAAGTCCTGGAATTTGCAGAATTACCAGTGCATTTAAAAATTATTTCCTGTTAAATAGAGGACACGGGTATATGATTTAATTTTTCTGGCCTTTATTTTGCAGATTTCGGTTTTATGCTTATTGACAACCGTCTATCCACACACATAGTCTGGCCTCTGATGTCTGAATGAACTAAAGACCTGAGATGCCTCCCAGGCCTTGAAGGCCCGTAGGCGGTCCACCCGTCCATATTCACATCAGCGCTATCCGGCATGGTGTTTGGTGTCACCGGTAGTCTCCATCTTTTCTTCTCTCCTCCGAACCCCCCTTCTTCTTGTTCACGTCATAGAGGGACTCGCCTTTCAGGACCCACGTAGACCCCTGAACTCACCACCCCCCCCACCACTCCCAGTCGAGAGGGTCGTCCCAACAGTGCAATGACTGACTGTTTAACGCGTCATCTCACTCCCCCCAACTCCAGTCCACGTCTTCACTGTCGGATTCGCCTTTGCTCTCAGAGTCTTCATCAGACCCCCCCTGCTTCCAGTCAGGTCTTTTCTGATGTAGTCTCCTTTGTTTCAGAGTTCCTGTTCTGATCCGTTGGTGAAGACTTGACTGTTTGAGGCCTCATCAGACTTCTAGTCGAGGTCTTTGGACCCGTCTTCGCTCTCTGAGTCATTGAATATGTCTTTGAACTCTCATTCATATCAGAGCGGTCCGGTTTGGTTCCTTGTCTCTTGTGGACTCATCAGACTCTTCTTTCCTCGGAGACTCACCTTGGCTTTGGTGCGTTTGAATTTCTTTCTGAAGAAACTCTTAATTCTCTTCCAAAGCGAGCGCTGTTTGGCCGGGCATCTCCAGAGCAGACCTGGGCCTGTGTGGGGGGGGCTTCCCCAGAGCAGACCTGGGCCTGCAATGGGGGGGGGGCTTTCTGGATCTCCGTTATCTTCTTGGATCTCTATGTTCTTCAGCTCGGTCGGTAAATAACTCCTGTTACAGACGTCTCTAGAGCGTTCCACCAACAGTTCAACGTTGTGAAATGACAGATATGTCCTTTCCACTGAGGCGGTTTCTGGTGCTGGTTCGGAGTAAGTGCCAGATATTGAACCGGTTTTTGCTTTTCCACACAAATAAACCTGGCTCTGGCCAAGAAAACCGTACCAACTTAGTTCTGGTCTAGAGATAAGAACCGTTACGCCAGGTGCTGGGGGGGGTGGGAGGGTATCAGGACGTTTGAAAGAAAATTTGGGCCGCCATTTTTAAAACACAGATCAGCTGTTAACTATAGACAGCTGTTAATGTTAGCTTTGGACAGGATGGGAAACAAAAACAACCGTGGTCTGTGGAGGAACAACTGTCGGCTGCTCTGTGGGTCCTCCACAGAAATTCAAAATAAACTGGATGGAGCTGTACGGACGAAACCCGTCTTTGAAAGGCTTCAACATGAGATGTCTGTAGCGGGTTACCAGAGAAGTGTAGATCAGCTGATAAACAAAATTAAATATTAGTTGCTCCCATAAATGTGACTGCCTTTGCACTCTTGCGTCACGCACACTCCCTGCATAGCCCACACACACATCCCAAAACAGGCCTCTGCCGTCCACAACTCCTTGCAATATAATCAAGTGCCACCCTTTCCTGTTAAAGTATCTAAGCATCTATTGCACCAACACACTGGTATTCTCCAGCGGTTATGGAAGAAGGATGCTTAGCAGCATCTGGAGTGGTGATGTGTTGAGGGAGCAAGACCTTTTATAACGGAGTCACAGAAATCCTGAACACAGTTAAACACTGTGCTTAGACCGACCCCAGAAAGGTGGCTAATAGTCCTATACTCAATGCCAGTAGCCAGCTTCCACAGAAAAATTACAACACGTTTTCTCACTGGAACAGACGGTAGTTCACACGGTAGGTGTTCATTCGGCCAATGAGATGCCCGACCTGACCACATGTGTATTCCAACGACTCCCGGGACATTTGAAAGTTTCGAACAAACTGTGTAGGGGTAAAATCCGGCACAACTATATCCCACCAATCGTGTGATCGGTGGTATGCCCAGACCACATGTGTCCTCCTCTGTCTTGCCCTCAGCCATAATACAACCTGCAAAAATAAAAATTACTACATCAGTTGTTTTGTTAACATGTATGCTTTGGTTTTGTACAGTATTACATTCAACAATAATAACAGTGGTTTTCCAGAATAATTAACAAAATGTTTTTCAGATTAGTGTGAAGATTTATGTTGAGATTTCTTTATTAAAAAAGATTGCAAAAATATCATATTCTTTTTGTTTACATTTCCTATATTAATTATGAGGCTTTTTTCCCTTGGACCCTGCTGCCCAAGATGTACATGCATGTCCCTGGCTAGCGATATCACCGTTAACGTGACAGAGAAGATGAGACATAGCCACAGTGGTTACAAATATACATTGTAACGCTGCACAGATTATGCAGACGATCCGCTACGATTGACACACACACACACACACACACACACACACACACACACACAGTTATAATCATATGCTGGATGTAGGCTATGGTGTATATGTTCTACATGGGTTAAATGATCGGGCTATAATAAGACCATGTCCGCTATGTTATCGCCGAAAAACAGGACAATTCCATAGTAGTTGGTAAACCGGAACATTTTAGCGTCCCGATAGGCTTTTTGTCGGGAAAAGTGGGACTGCCCCGTTCAAACTGGGACGTCTGTTTACCCTAACAGTGTTTTGCTTGACGCTGCTGATGTTGCCATCGGCAAGCAAAAGATTATAATAATAAACGTTAAATCATGCGAGATAATTCCCTTTCTTCTTGAACGCGTCCTCGGTCCATAGCGGTCACGAAGAGCTGTCATGGCCCGTCTTTGTGAAATCCAGGGTGAATTTGTAAAGCCAGGAGCAAAAGTATCGGCATGTAGTCCTCCATTATTGTTGACTGTCATGACGCGCTGCTATGACAACGGAGGTACTTGCAGTGACATTGTGACGTAGCCCTGCTCTGGCTCTCAGGCTGTGGAAAATCAAGCTGGTTCTTAGATAACTGGCGAGTAGAACCAGCACCGAACTGGCAATAGCACCAGCCCAGAACCAGCCCAGAACCATCTCCAGAACCGCCTCGGTAGAAAAGACATATGAATGTGCACGGACATCCTGTATTAAAGACTGCTCAGAAGCACCGATGATGTCACAATGATGATGTCACAGTGATGATGTCACAATGATGGTTCTGGTTCTGATTCTCACATCAACGTTCTTTCATCAGGAAATGATGTCACACGGATTCTTGGATCGAGGGAACATTTTCAGGTTTTTACCCAGCAGCCACTCAGCATCTCCACCAGCTGCTGTTTGGGGGGAAATTACATTTTATTCGGTTTTATTTTACCTCAGTTGAAAGTAATCTGGAGCGCTCGCGTGTCACTTAGCAACCGGCACTCGGAGCGCACGGACCAAATGTCCTCAAAGTCAAAATGTCTATTAGTCTCCCTGAGGAGACATTAGTTCGGGACACTGAGTAACTTTGCTGCAAGAGTTACAACAGACACACAACAACAAGCACAGGGTTAAACAATTAAAAGACAAATGGACTGAAACATGTGGGTTATATGAATTATATATTTATAATATATGGATTATGTATTTATAATATATGGATTATATGTATAATAGATGTATAATATTTGGGTTATGTGTATAATATATGGGCTATATGTATAATTTATATATAATAGCTGGGCTAAATGTTTAATTTATGGGCTATATGTATAATATATATATAATAGATGGGCTAAATGTATGTACCTGCAACTATCTATAAAAATCCCCCTCTCACCCCTTGTGGGGGGGGGTACTATTGCTCTTACTTTCCACAAGTTCTCCAGCTCCTCTTTCAGCCCTTGGTATTTCTCGAGCTTCTCGTGTTCCTTCTTCTTGATGTTGCTGTTGTTTGGGATCGCCATATCTATCACTACTGCCCCTCCCCCCCCCCCCCCCCCCCCTCCTACTGCCTTCTTCTGCTGTTTGTCCATCAACATGATGTCTGGTTGGTTAGCCATCACCAGTTTGTCAGTCTGGATCTTGAAGTCCCACAGGATCTTAGCTCGGTCATTCTCGACTACCTTAGGAGGTGTCTTCCATGTTGACCTTGTGTCTTCCAGCCCATACTCGTGGCAGATGTTCCTGTAACTATGACAGCTACCTGGTTATGGCGTTCCATGTACCACTTCCTGCCTGCATCTTACACCCTGCTGTTATGTGCTGTACTGTCTCAGGGGCATCCTTGCACAGTCTGCACCTGGGGTCCTGCCTGGTGTGGTAGACCCCGGCCTCTATTGATCTGTACTTAGTGACTGTATAAGATCAATATAATATAATATATATATATATATATATATATATATATCTATATATATATATAAAGTGAACCTGAACCAGCCTCTGGGTGGTCTTCACAGTGGAAGTATCAGAGTTAATAGAACCATCCGTGTATTATAATTTGTCAGATGTGCATCCAGATGGTGTGTGTGTGTGTGTGTGTGTGTGTGTTTGGCATCTACCATCCCAAAAAGCCAGAACAGATTCGCGTTGTGTTCGATTCAAGCGCCCAGCATGAAGGAGTATCACTCAACAATGTCCTGCTGAAAGGGCCTGATCTAAACAACAACCTGCTGGGTGTCCTCATCAGGTTTAGAAAAGAAAAAATTGCAGTGACCGCAGACATTCAGCACATGTACTACTGCTTTGTCGTCAATGAAGAGCACAGAGACTATTTAAGGTTTCTGTGGTTCCGTGACAATCAGTGGGACAATGACATTGTGGATTATCGAATGCGTGTCCACGTCTTTGGAAACACACCATCCCCTGCTGTAGCAATCTACTGCCTCAGAAAAGCAGCAACAGAAGGAGAAGCCGAATTTGGCTCAGACGTACGGGCATTCATCGAAAGAGACTTTTACGTCGATGATGCTTTGAAATCCTTCGCAACCGAGTCTGAGGCCATCAGCATCATCAAGCGAGCACAAGAGATGCTCTCCCGCTCTGGTCTCAGACTGCATAAGATCACAACAAACAGTGCAGCTGTCATGAGCAAATTCTCCCCGGAAGATCGTGCAAACAGCATCAAAGATCTGGATTTCTTGACGGACGAAGTGCCCATACAGCGCAGCTTAGGCATAAGCTGGAACATTCTCACAGACACATTCACCTTTCAGGTGCAAGAGGACGACAAGCCGTTTACACGCAAAGGCGTGCTGTCCACCATTAACAGCATCTTCGATCCTCTCGGCTATCTCTCACCCGTCACCATACAAGGAAGATCACTGCTTAGACAGCTGACCATAGAAAACGGAGAGTGGGATTCACCTTTACCGGAAAATCTGAAAGCAGAGTGGCTGAAGTGGAAAGGTTCCCTCCAGTGCCTTCATGACCTACAAATTCCTCGCTGCTATACATCCCTGTCTCCATCTGCAGCTAGCTCAAGAGAGTTGTGTGTGTTTGCAGACGCATCGACCAAAGCCATTGCTGCGGTAGCTTACCTGAAAGTGACCGGCACAGATGGCCACTCTGAAGTCGGATTTGTCCTCGGCAAATCAAAGCTAGCACCTGTCAAAGAAACAACCATACCCAGGCTTGAACTCTGCGCGGCAGTCCTGGCCGTGGAAATAGCTGAGTTTGCCGTAAGTAACATGGACTTGCACATGAACTCTGTGTCTTTCTTCTCAGACAGTAAAGTTGTGCTAGGCTATGTCAACAATGAGCAGAGAAGATTCTACGTGTATGTGAGCAACAGAGTGCAACGCATCAGACAAGCTACATCACCACAACAATGGAAATATGTCCCATCAGAGCTCAACCCAGCTGATCACGGCTCCAGATCTGTACCCGCAGCCTCGTTAAAAGACACAAACTGGCTGACTGGTCCAGTTTTTCTGCCCAGTAAGCCACCATACAATGTTCAGCAACATTTTGACCTCATCGACCCTGGGTCTGACCCTGAAATCAGGCCGAAAGTGTCAGTGCTAGTCACCCAAACCTCCACATGTCATCTGGGGATGAAGCGCTTCGACCGTTTTTCAAAGTGGACCACTATCCTGAGAACACTTGCCATGTTGATTCACATTGCTCAGTGTTTTATGCAGACCATCTGTGACAGCACATGCAGAGGGTGGCATATCTGCAAAAAGGCAGCCACGCCAGACAACCTGGAAAAAGCAAGGAAAATCCTGATTATGAGCATGCAACAGGACACATATGCTAATGAACTTGACAACATACGAAAACAGACAGACGTACCAAAGCAAAGCAGCATCAAAAAGCTTTGTCCAGTGACTGACAGTGATGGACTTCTCCGTGTTGGAGGACGTATCTCTCGGTCTGGCTTAGAGATGAACAGGACCAATCCTCTCATCATCCCAGGTCAGCATCACCTAACAACCCTCCTCGTGCGACACCACCACGAGCAGGTGAAACATCAAGGCAGACACTTCACTGAAGGAGCTGTCAGAGATGCTGGACTATGGCTGGTAGGAGGAAAGAAGTGCATAAGGAGCACACTATTCAGGTGTGTCACATGTAGAAGACTGCGCGGCAAAATGGAGCATCAGCTTATGGCAGATCTGCCTGCAGACAGGCTTCAAGTTGCCCCACCTTTCACCTACATCGGCCTGGACGTGTTTGGCCCATGGGAGGTGATCTGCTGTCGTACCAGAGGTGGACAGGCCAACAACAAAAGGTGGGCTGTATTGTTCACATGCCTCACTGTTCGTGCAGTGCACATAGAGGTAATAGAGACTTTAAGTGCATCCAGTTTCATTAATGCTCTTAGGAGATTTTTCTCCATCAGAGGGCCTGCAAAGTTAATCAGGTCTGACCAAGGCACAAATTTCACTGGAGCATCAAAAGAATTGAACTTGGAAGAAGATGCAGAGATGCAGCGATACCTGCAAGACCAACAGTGCACATGGATCTTCAATCCCCCACATTCCTCCCACATGGGAGGCGCCTGGGAGCGGCTTATTGGTGTGGCACGCCGCATCCTAGACTCCATGTTTCTGCAGCAGCGTTTTTCCTCTCTGACGCACGAAGTGCTTGTCACACTCAAGATTTCATTTCTGTTTCTTTAGTTTGCAAATAATTTGTTATGCTAGAGCGCCATCTACTGACGGTAGTAGGTATTGAGAATGGACTGCTGGGTAATTTGAACGGTATATTTCCTGTTTACCGTGCTGACACACAAGAGTAGTCACCGACAATATTGTTTTTTCTGCTGTCTCCGGACAAGTTATTATTTGCAGTTGTTTAATGTTTTTTACACCCACACGAAGGCAATGCCCGTAAGTACAACAGTCATATTCAAAGGTTTATGAAATGTATAAGCAGTTTGTTCTTGGCAGTAACTGTGTTTGTTGCATGTGCGCTGCTAGCAAGTGTGTTTGTAGCATTTACAACGAGACAAAATGGACTAAAAGTAGTTTTGTTTGTTCAGTTTTACAGCATAAATAAAGGAAAGGAGAAAAGGAATGAAGATCTCTTGCATCCACGTTCTTTGTTCGTCCTAGCCTGATGGTTGTAAGCTTGCTGGATAGCTGAGTAGCGCTACACTTAGTGAGGCCAGTATAGTGTCACAATATTTTCATCTGTATTTATGTCATCTTTTAGTCTAACTTGTTTAATAAGTAAATAGTTTTTCTTTCTAAATGATCTGATAATGTTGTGGATTCTTTGTTATCACCTTGGTTCAACTAGTTTATAACTGGACCTATAATTACTAAATTATAGGTCCAGTTATAAACTAGACCTAAACTAGAACTAGACCCCACACACCCCTACCACTAACATTTCTAACTGAAGGTTAAACTGAAGAGAGTGTACAAAGGATTTAGTCTTTAAATTACCACTCATTTAAATTGGGAAACTTCCCTGAAAAAATAAGTTATTAGCACTACATTTGCTTCCATAATAAAATGTCTGCAACCGGCACATATCTTCCTTCATTTTGTCATAAATTATTATATGAAGAGTGAGAGCAAGTTCAGGGTTTAAGAAGGTTATTCACTAACACTTTCTCTCTCTCTCTCTCTCTCTCTCTCTCTCTCTCTCTCTCTCTCTCTCTCTCTCTCTCTCTCTCGCTTTGTCTGTTGCTATAGAAACAGAGAAGAGGAGAGAGACCAAAATGTCACCACTGTCAACACTGTGACAAATCCTTCACAAGATCTGGAACTTTAAAGATTCATCAGAGAGTTCACACTGGAGAGAAGCCGTACAGTTGTGATCTATGTGGGGCAGCTTTCACAATGAAGAGATCCCTAATAATACATCAACGCACTCATACTGGAGAGAAGCCGTACAGCTGTGATCAATGTGGTAAAACCTTTTCTTCGACTGATAACCTAGTAGTCCACCGACGTGTTCACACCGGAGAGAAACGGTACCGGTGTGATCAATGTGGAAAAACCTTTACTAATAGTAGTGGCTTTAAATGTCACCAACGTGTTCACACTGGAGAGAAGCCGTACAGCTGTGATCAATGTGGTGAAGCCTTTACTCATATTTATGACTTTAAAAAACACCAGCTCGTTCACACTGGAGAGAAGCCGTACAGGTGTGATCTATGTGGTAAAACATTTATTGTGAGCAGTAGTCTTAAATCTCACCACCGTGTTCACACTGGAGAGAAGCCGTTCTCGTGTGAACAATGTGGGAAAATGTTTTCTGGGAGAAGTAGCCTTAAATGTCACCAACGTGTTCACACTGGAGAGAAGCCGTACAGCTGTGATCAATGTGGTGAAGCCTTTACTCATAGTTATGACTTTAAAAAACACCAGCTCGTTCACACTGGAGAGAAGCCGTACAGGTGTGATCTATGTGGTAAAACATTTATTTTGAGCAGTAGTCTTAAATCTCACCAGCGTGTTCACACTGGAGAGAAGCCGTTCTCGTGTGAACAATGTGGGAAAATGTTTTCTCAGAGAAGTAGCCTTAAATCTCACCAGCGTGTTCACACTGGAGAGAAGCCGTTCTCGTGTGAACAATGTGGGAAAACGTTTTCTGTGAGTGGTCACCTTACATATCACCGACGTGTTCACACTGGAGAGAAGCCGTTCTCGTGTGAACACTGTGGGAAAATGTTTTCTCTGCGTGGTAACCTTAACTATCACCTGCGCATTCACACTGGAGAGAAGCCAAAATAGTCTTAACGAGTACGTTATCCTTTAACAGAGATGGCTAAAGTACTCAGTTCTTGTACTCAAGTAGATGTACAGATAATTGTGTTAAAAAATACTCTGGTAAAAGTAGAAGTACTGATATAACTTCTTTACTCAAGTAAAAGTAACAAAGTAGAGGCTTCTAAAATTTACCTAAAGTATAAAAGTAAAAGTAGCCTTAGAATGACAAAGCTACCTGGACCAGACACGCTGAGAAACTACAGTGGACATGGAAAAAAGGCTCTTTATTCTTTATATGTCATTACCTACATTTTAAATGGCTGCCAATAGGTCTAAAACATATATAAAACATATAGCTTATTGGGACTCCAGGTTAATAAGATTCTGACCGAGTAGCAAGATATGAATTCAAGTGTTGTGAGAAGTTTGTGTGTATTCCCATCCAGTTAGGTTCAATTTGGTATTGATGACGCAAAAATAATAACTAACTCCAGTGAAATTACTTTAAACTTAGTGTGGACTAGATTAGGACTGGATTTATGGCTGATTCTGGTTTCCAACTTCGGCCCAGGTGTGTCTGTTAAAATACAGATGGAGACAACTTCTCTCTGTTGATTTATTACAATCAATCATCAGGATAAACATGGGGGGGGGGGGCGGGGGTAGCTCTGCTACGGCTGTGTGTGTGGTAATAAAAGTAATAACATTTTAAAGGCTACCATACACAATGCATAGGAATCATAAATGCTATTAAATAACAATAAACCCACTATTAATTACATTATCTTAATGAGCAAGGACGTTTAACAATCACCATTATATCGAATCAACAGCCAGGTGTAACCTAGCTAACGGGTGCAACCTAGCTAATGGGTGCAACCTAGCTAACGGGTGCAACCTAGCCAACGGTGAAGAACACAAACAAGCTAACTTTGAAATGTACCAGAACTATAGACCAACACAACAACAGGCTTAAATGAACTGACAACATCAGTTATATGACTTATAGTTCTCAAAGACGCCAAAGACTCCAGACAGCTAGTTTCTTTTTCTTTTTTCTCTCACTTTTGTCTCTGTGTGCCGTGCGCGCCCGCTGACGGTGTGAGACGCGTGTCCACGCTAATCTCTGACATGCACTCACAATCACACCTGATAGACAATATTTAGTACAAAACTAAAGTAACGAGCCAATTTAGTAAAATGTAAGAAGTATAAAGTACCGATATTTGTGTTAAAATTTAAGGAGCAACAGTAAAAAGTAACTAAAAAAATAAATGGTAAAGTAAAAATATCTGAAAAATCTACTTGAGTACAGTAACAAAGTATTTGTACATCGTTACTTCCCATCTCTGGCTTTAAATAAGCCAAACTACAAAGAGACATATGAAAGTGCAGCTTCAAGAAATATCAACAATATCTATCTAGATAGATAGATATAGATTGATATGTGTGTAAATGTTAATTTAATCAAGTATCCTGTCCGTTACTCCCCATCACAGAGAGACTCACTATGAATGGGTCCAGGAGGCTCAGTCTCACGCTGTTACTCTACCAACTGAAGCTAGTTGCATTCACTAACTTCTTCTGTGTATGTCGCCGTGGCGACCGCGATAGCAGGGTACCACGGAAAACACTGGTACAACTACAGGTTTGCCTCTCATCCTTAACAATATACAGCTGTGTTAATAACAATTAAAACTGTGGACTAATGTCAGAAGTGTGGAACCGCGCTGTTGCTGCTCTGTCGCTGCTCTGTCTCTGTTGCTGGGAGCCGTATGAATTGGGGGAGAGATCTAAACAGGCACGGCTTTATAGAAGAAATGGGTCATGTAACGCAAACATAAACCATATCGATTTGCTTAGTTTGTGGAGAGGCAGCGGATGCGAGGACATTAGGTGCACCGGTGCAACCTGGGAAAATGTTAGCCGCACCCTAGAGCAACGTAACAGACACCAACTAGCACCCTAGAGCCCTGTGAGCTAACAGACACCAACTAGCACCCTACAGCCCTTTGAGCTAGTACAATGGGGGTTCGAAAGTTTGGGCTTCCCAGGTAACAATTTCTTATTAATGTGCATAAAGAAGCCAAAAAAAGATGGAAAAATGTCCAAAAGGCATCAAATGACAGATTAGACATTTGTATAATATGTCACAAAAGGTTTAATTTCATAATTTACATTTGCATCAAAATAACAGAAAACAAAAAAATGTTGTGTGTGTGTGTATATATATATATTTTACATTATGATGAGATCAGGAGATTGTGAAGGCCATGGCAGAACCTTCAGTTTACGCCTCTTGATGTAATCCACCGTGGATTTTGAGGTGTATTTAGGATCATTATCCATTTGTAGAAGCCATCCTCTCTCAAGTTAGCGTCCAAAATTTGCTGAAAATTGTATTGAATCCATTTTTCCTTTTACTCGTGAATGTTCCCTGTGCCATGAGAACAGCTGATTGTATTCAGGGGTATGTTTGCGAGCTTTTGGCTAATTCTGGGATTTTTATCCCATGAATAATGATTTGTTTTATTAATTTGATCTGTCTTCTTCTTAAATAAACTGAACTGAGTTGAACTTTGACATTTAGTTCCTTCTTATTTTACAGATTTATTCTTTTTTATGACACTCTTATGACATCATACTTCAGTTTATCACAAACATTCAACATCAACACACATCTGGAGATACGTGGTTTTCATTGGACAAGAAGGGGGAAAAACCTGAAAGTAACTAGATTTGATCCGATGACGCCGTGACGTCTATAATCTGCATAATCTGCATTTATTTTACAGACGGACATATATTTTAAATATAAAAAAAAAAATCAAATATTTATTCATTAGCATGATAGCTGATGTGAGCTTTTACTTTGAAAAGTAAGACAGATGGCCAATTGTTTAAAGTATTTTATTCCAGATGCAAGCTTTTATTTTGAAAAGAAGAAACTCGGGGATGGCACCAGGAGGGATGGCATGACATGGGATGCTCCAGGCTGCAGCCATACACTCTTGGACCCAGTCAGGGTGAGAGAAGTCCCCATCAGATGATGGAGTTCTACTATCTGTCCACTAGATGAAGCTAACTGACCATCTAATGAGCTAAAGATCAGCAGCTTGTACAGCAGCAGGTATCTCTCCAAGTGGCCTCCGTGTCACATATTACTTGACGTATACGTTGTACATTTAGCTTTTAATATTACTACCTTGATAGTTAAGTTCTGGCTGTAATAGGCCTGTGTGGTTAACTCAGCTGCAAACCCCAATATTAGATCTCTTTGGTTGGTCTGGAGTCCGGTCAGGTCTACCCAGCAACACTGAAGCCTGGGATGGGATTGGAGCGCCAACCCTCTAATACGCACCACCACGTGCTCTCTGGCCGCTGTTGCCAGTTTGGTGATTCTGGGTGAACCGTAGTGTTGGACATCAGCTCCTCTTACGTTACACGTGCAATGGAGCCGGCCTGCAGAGTTAAAATACTTCTATTGGTGGATTATAATATATGGTCTACTGGTGAAGCATCATTGATCACTTTAAGGGGGGGGGGGGGACTTTTGTCCCACCGGGCCTAAAGTAATTCAGCAGAGTCAGGGACATGTAAACCAGAAGGGGGTAATCCCATAGACCGATAATATTAATAATATAATCAATATCTATAGGCTACAGTCTAAAGGTAAATGTCAAGCATTGAAAAAAAAAAAGTACTAAGGTAGTAAATATTAACAGCTAAATGTACTTTAAGTAACAAAAGTAATATGTCACACGGAGGCCACTTGGATACCTGCTGCTGTACAAGTTGCTGATCTTTAGCTCATTAGATGGTCAGTTAGCTCCATCTAGTGGACAGATAGTAGAGGTCCATCATTGATGAAACTCAGTACACAGAGACCTCAAACTGTCTGACAACAACAGGAGGTGACAAATGTGAAGGAGGATCAGTCATATCCTGATCATCCAGACAGATTTAAAGGGGTGATAGAATGGTTGTATAGAGTATATCACGCTGTTCTTGAGGTCTCCTGATAGGGTATGTAACATTGTTGGGCTAAAAATGTTGTTTTAGCTGTTCTTTTGGCCCTCACACACCCTGCTAAATTGAACCTGGCTTGAACGGAGCTTTTCTGCTTATATGGTCCTGCTCATGAATATTTAAATAAGCTGCGCGCTGATTGGTTGGTGTGAAACGAGCTTTGCTGCTGCCACACAAACATGACTAAAACATCCAATGTGGCGATAGCATGGTTACCGTATCTGTTTGAGCTGAATCAGAGGAAGGATCTGACATCGAGGAGCAACCTGCCAGTAAAAAGGAAATGACTTCTTCAGACTGGTAAGTTTTGTCATTTAGCATTTACTTGCTTTTTCAACATTAGAGGTTTGTTGTCACACTAGTGTAATACTCCCACTTCAGTGTTGTAGCCTAAGAATAACTTTGTATTAGCCTTGTTTTTAGTATTGTAAGCAACATAACTTATTAATTTGCACATGGACAAATATTTTACAACTTGTACCCTCGCAATTTCAGTCAAGATGTCAAGTTGGCAGAAAACGTTAGTGCCAGTTCATAGAGCTGCTCTCAACGAAAGTCTCTTAGTCACCTTTGTAACATTTGTTACCGTATACTCTCCTGCTGAATAGTGATTGATTGTGATTATGAGTTACGTACATTCTTTACCCCCAAAGTAATGTTATCTTACAACGGACGTCCAATTAAGCTGGACAGGAGCCTTTTTCTGTTCAGTTTTATGCTACGTCTAATGTTATCTTGGAACTACTATCATGCAGATTAGATCATCTGACTATGAGATATTACCTTCTTAACATGTAGTAATCTAATGTAGTATCTTACCTTGGCAGGTGTTCTTGTGGAAACTGTGCACACATGCCCCAGGAGAGAGAAAATATTTGCCAATAATACCTCAGTTAATAAAAACTAGAGATACATTAACCAAGCTACTTTATGCTTTCTGCTCATTCAACATATGAATAACAACAGGCATTATGTTTGTTTTTACAGTCAGAAAATAAGAATGACCTAGATTCCTGAGGAGATAACCTGTATGGCTCACCATCCTGGCCTTCATCCGTGCCTCAATATATATTCTTGCAAAATGCAATGAATATTTACAGAGTTGACCATGGCCAGTGAGAATCA
>NW_022603763.1:22500-37449 GCF_008692095.1 Etheostoma spectabile | reverse complement strand
GGGACAGGGACAAAGACTAGAACAGAGACAAACACGGGGACTGAGACCAGCACGGGAACGGACGTAGACATAGGGACAAGCACTGGGACAGAGCTGGGTTTCTGGTCAGGGTCAGGTGGTCCGGTCAGGCGGTCCGGGTCTGGGGGGTCGGTCGGCTGGTCAGGGTGAGGAGTTTGGTGGGCCGGTCTGGTCACGGGGGACGGTCGGCCGGTCTGGATCTAGGGGGCCAGTCGGCTGGTCTGGGTCAGGGAGGCCAGTCGGCTGGTCTGGGTCAGCGGCAACCAGCGGCTGAGTGACCGCGGCGACTCCCAGGGAGGATTGTCCAGTAAACACTCCCTGGGAAGCGGTCTTAGCATGCGCCGGCTGGGAGTCCGAGGTGGCTCCCAGGGTAGACTGTCCAGTGCACTCTCCCTGGGAACCCGTCTCAACAAGCGCCGGCTGAGAGTCCGCCTCATCGGCGGAACGGCGGCCGGGGGCCCGCCTCGTCAGCGGGAGCAGGCGGCTGGGAGTCCGGCTCCGAGGCGGCGGCAGTCGTCAGCTGGGGCTCCGCGGCGGCGCCAGTAGGCGTCTGGAAATCCTGGCTTTTTCCGGGGAGGACCGGTCGGTTACGACTCCCTGGGAATCGGTGTCAGAGGTCTCCGGAGGGGACCGAACTCCGCGTCCACCTGTTCCCACCGCACCATCATGAGGTGCCAAGTCTCTGTGGAGTCCACCTCGTGCATGCGACAAAACGCGGCGGACATAAGGTCCGCCAACGGATCGAGTGGGTGGAGGAGCAGCTGAAACAGATACTCCGCTGGGTCCATATTTAGGTCAGATCGTTCTGTTATGGGACAGAAAGAGGAACCCAAACGCAGAGTAGTAGGAGGGAACTGAAGCAGAGTTTATTTCGGATACAGTCCAACCAAACACAGGGAACAAAACAAAATCCGAGGATCCACAATCCAAAACGGGGGGAAGGCAAAGGCAAGGCAAGGTAAACGTCACGAGGAAAAACTCACGGGGAAAACAGGAACAACGTCCTGCTGTGCCTTGTAATGCCGCACAGCGTCCTGCTACGTTCTGCTACGTCCTGCTACGTCCTGCTACGTCCTGCTACGTCCTGCTACATCCTGCTACGTCCTGCTACGTCCTGCTACGTCCTGCTACGTCCTGCTACGTCCTGCTACATCCTGCTACGTCCTGCTACGTCCTGCTACGTCCTGCTACGTCCTGCTACGTCCTGCTACGTCCTGCTACGTCCTGCTACGTCCTGCTACATCCTGCTACGTCCTGCTACGTCCTGCTACGTCCTGCTACGTCCTGCTACGTCCTGCTACGTCCTGCTACGTCCTGCTGTGCCTTGTAATGCCCACAGCGTCCTGCTATGCTATACTACAAAGAACTGCTACAAACTACTAATTTTTTCTATTTTGTTATTGCCACTCTTCATTCTAACCCCAACCGCCCGTCAGACACCGCCTACCAAGAGTCTTGGCCTGGGTCTGGGTCTGGGTCTGACCGAGGTTTCTGCCTAAAAGGAGGTTTTTCCTCTCCACTGTGGCCCAGTTGCTGCTCTGGAGGAAACTAGAACTGTTGGGTCCTTGTAAATTCTGGAGTGTGGTCTATCTGTAAAGTGTCTTGAGATAACTCTTGTTATGAATTGATAATATAAATAAAATTGAATTGAATTGAACAAGCAGCAGGCACAGTAGGCCAGGAAGACAGGAGAAAAAGACAAACAACATACCACTCGGACTGGCAGGGCTGACAGTACGATCTGACAAGAGACAAAGGAAAACACAGGGGTTAAATACAAGAGGTAACGAGGTAATGGGGAACAGGTGAGACGTCAGGTGGATTACATTAGGGCGGGGCTGGGCAATCAGACAAACAAAGTAAAGCTAGACAAGACAAGACAAGACAGGAAGCTGATTACCAAAATAAAGCAGAAAGCATAACAAACACACACAGGGAAACATAAGGCAGAATCTACGACACCAGACTAGGGAGAAAACTGGGACAAAAACACAGGGAAGGCCAAACGGGAAAACAACCCCAAACAAAAACCCCAAACCATAACAATAGGTTATATAATAATATATATTAACATAATATGTTATATAAATAATATACAATAATATAATTTGTTGTATAAATAATAATAAATAATAATAATCCATAAACCATAAACACACCGTCTGTTATTATCATATCTACTTTATAATAAACTACATTAAAACACAGCGACAGATGTTAGACATCAACCGTTGATCGTCACACCGAAGAGATTAAAAACATAAAGAAAGTTTAAAGATGAACCGGGTCCTGGTCTAACTGCACCGATAAGGGGAACGATTGGTTTGAATTCCACGGGGATGGAAACATCTGATTCTGCTAAACATGAACCCATGCCTTAGGAGGAAGTGGAAGTCGTGGGGGGGGGGGGGGGGGGGGCTGGGGTTTGTTTTCTCATAAAAGTAGGCCCCATGTCCCCCCAAGACAGATTTTCAAAAGACAAATTCCCATAAAAAAGAAATATTCTTCCATTTGAATCACAAAGTTTTAAACAGAGAGCGATGTGAAGAACCAGCGTTAACCCTCGAGGGTCTTCAGGTCCAACGGACCTATCACACAGTCTTCATGGACTTGTCTTATACTCGACTAGTCCAGGTATTGGACTCGACTAGTCCAGGTCTTGGACTTGTCTTGGACTCGACTAGTCCTGGTCTTGGACTCAACTAGTCCAGGTCTTGGACTTGTCTTGGACTCGACTAGTACTGGTCTTGGACTTGTCTTGGACTCATCTTGTCCTGGTCTTAGACTTTTCTTGGAGTCGACTAGTCCAGGTCTTGGACTCGACTAGTCCAGGTCTTGGACATGTCTTGGAATCGACTAGTACTGGTCTTGGACTTGTCTTGGACTCATCTAGTCCTGGTCTTAGACTTGTCTTGGAGTTGACTAGTCCAGGTCTTGGACTTGACTAACTCGACTAGTCCAGGTCTTGGACTCGACTAGTACTGGACTTGGACTTGACTAGTCCAGGTCTTGGACTCAACTAGTCCAGGTCTTGGACTTGTCTTGGACTCGACTAGTACTGGTCTTGGACTTGTCTTGGACTCATCTAGTCCTGGTCTTAGACTGGTCTTGGAGTCGACTAGTCCAGGTCTTGGACTCAACTAGTCCAGGTCTTGGACTCGACTAGTACTGGTCTTGGACTTGTCTTGGACTCATCTAGTCCTGGTCTTAGACTTGTCTGGACTCGACTAGTCCTGGTCTTAGACTTGTCTTGGAGTCGACTAGTCCAGGTCTTGGAGTCGACTAGTCCAATATCTTGGACTCGACTAGTCCAGGTCTTGAACTTGTCTTGGACTCGACTAGTACTGGTCTTGGACTTGTCTTGGACTCATCTAGTCCTGGTCTTAGACTTGTCTTGGAGTCAACGAGTCCAGGTCTTGGAGTCAACTAGTCCAGGTCTTGGACTCAACTAGTCCGTGACTTGGACTCGACTGTCCAGGTCTTGGACCCTTTAAGGTATTCAGGTCAAATTAACCCATGACACATGTTTACAAGAATTAAAATGTAGAACTTCCATGTTTTCTACCTTCTATCAACGTCCGTTCCTTATTTCCTGAAATAAAATTTCCTGACTCAGAACATTATTCTGGATGTAACACTTATATTTTCATAGTGGATTTTTTAACATTATTAATTATAACGAACCCACTTCCATCTTTAACCGTGTGCTAGTAGAGACTGATGCATTTGGTAATAGATTAAAAAGTAAATTGTTATTTCAGAATTGTTTTTAAATCCCCCAAATAAGACACGAGGGACCCGAGAAGGTCCCGGAGTGAAGACAACACCGGGGTTTAAACGGCCGAAGGAGCTGATTGGTCAGTTGGGATGTACACGCTCTTTTATTATCACATAAAGCTGTTAGAGCCTTTACTCCGACACCTCTAACATCTCTTATATTATCATATAAAGCTGTTAGAGCCTTTACTCTGACACCTCTAACATCTCTTATATTATCATATAAAGCTGTTAGAGCCTTTACTCTGACACCTCTAACGTCTCTATATTATCATATAAAGCTGTTAGAGCCTCTAACATCTCTTATATTATCATGTAAAGCTGTTAGAGCCTTTACTCTGACACCTCTAACATCTCTTATATTATCATATAAAGCTGTTAGAGCCTTTACTCTGACACCTCTAACGTCTCTTATATTATCATATAAAGCTGTTAGAGCCTTTACTCTGACACCTCTAACATCTCTTATATTATCATATAAAGCTGTTAGAGCCTCTAACATCTCTTATATTATCATATAAAGCTGTTAGAGCCTTTACTCTGACACCTCTAACGTCTCTTATATTATCATATAAAGCTGTTAGAGCCTTTACTCTGACACCTCTAACATCTCTTATATTATCATATAAAGCTGTTAGAGCCTCTAACGTCTCTTATATTATCATATAAAGCTGTTAGAGCCTTTACTCTGACACCTCTAACGTCTCTTATATTATCATATAAAGCTGTTAGAGCCTTTACTCTGACACCTCTAACATCTCTTATATTATCATATAAAGCTGTTAGAGCCTTTACTCTGACACCTCTAACATCTCTTATATTATCATATAAAGCTGTTAGAGCCTTTACTCTGACACCTCTAACATCTCTTATATTATCATATAAAGCTGTTAGAGCCTTTACTCTGACACCTCTAACATCTCTTATATTATCACATAAAGCTGTTAGAGCCTTTACTCTGACACCTCTAACGTCTCTTATATTATCACATAAAGCTGTTAGAGCCTTTACTCTGACACCTCTAACGTCTCTATATTATCACATAAAGCTGTAGAGCCTTTACTCTGACACCTCTAACATCTCTTATATTATCATATAAAGCTGTTAGAGCCTTTACTCTGACACCTCTAACGTCTCTTATATTATCATATAAAGCTGTTAGAGCCTTTACTCTGACACCTCTAACGTCTCTTATATTATCATATAAAGCTGTTAGAGCCTTTACTCTGACACCTCTAACGTCTCTTATATTATCATATAAAGCTGTTAGAGCCTTTACTCTGACACCTCTAACGTCTCTTATATTATCATATAAAGCTGTTAGAGCCTTTACTCTGACACCTCTAACGTCTCTTATATTATCATATACAGCTGTTAGAGCCTTTACTCTGACACCTCTAACGTCTCTTATATTATCATATACAGCTGTTAGAGCCTTTACTCTGACACCTCTACGTCTCTTATATTATCATATACAGCTGTTAGAGCCTTTACTCCGACACCTCTAACGTCTCTTATATTATCATATAAAGCTGTTAGAGCCTTTACTCCGACACCTCTAACGTCTCTTATATTATCACATAAAGCTGTTAGAGCCTTTACTCCGGCACCTCTAACGTCTCTTTATTATCACATAAAGCTGTTAGAGCCTTTACTCCGACACCTCTAACGTCTCTTATATTATCACATAAAGCTGTTAGAGCCTTTACTCCGACACCTCTAACGTCTCTTATATTATCACATAAAGCTGTTAGAGCCTTTACTCCGACACCTCTAACGTCTCTTATATTATCACATAAAGCTGTTAGAGCCCTTACTCCGACACCTCTAACGTCTCTTATATTATCACATAAAGCTGTTAGAGCCTTTACTCCGACACCTCTAACGTCTCTTATATTATCACATAAAGCTGTTAGAGCCTTTACTCCGACACCTCTAACATCTCTTATATTATCACATAAAGCTGTTAGAGCCTTTACTCTGACACCTCTAACGTCTCTTATATTATCATATAAAGCTGTTAGAGCCTTTACTCTGACACCTCTAACGTCTCTTATATTATCACATAAAGCTGTTAGAGCCTTTACTCTGACACCTCTAACATCTCTTATATTATCATATAAAGCTGTTAGAGCCTTTACTCCGACACCTCTAACATCTCTTATATTATCATATAAAGCTGTTAGAGCCTTTACTCCGACACCTCTAACATCTCTTATATTATCACATGAAGCTGTTAGAGCCTTTACTCTGACACCTCTAACATCTCTTATATTATCATATGAAGCTGTTAGAGCCTTTACTCTGACACCTCTAACATCTCTTATATTATCATATAAAGCTGTTAGAGCCTTTACTCTGACACCTCTAACATCTCTTATATTATCATATAAAGCTGTTAGAGCCTTTACTCTGACACCTCTAACATCTCTTATATTATCATATAAAGCTGTTAGAGCCTTTACTCCGACACCTCTAACATCTCTTATATTATCATATAAAGCTGTTAGAGCCTTTACTCTGACACCTCTAACATCTCTTATATTATCATATAAAGCTGTTAGAGCCTTTACTCTGACACCTCTAATATCTCTTATATTATCACATAAAGCTGTTAGAGCCTTTACTCTGACACCTCTAACGTCTCTTATATTTCATATAAAGCTGTTAGAGCCTTTACTCTGACACCTCTAACGTCTCTTATATTATCATGTAAAGCTGTTAGAGCCTTTACTCTGACACCTCTAACATCTCTTATATTATCATATACAGCTGTTAGAGCCTTTACTCTGACACCTCTAACATCTCTTATATTATCATATAAAGCTGTTAGAGCTTTACTCCGACACCTCTAAATCTCTTATATTATCATATAAAGCTGTTAGAGCCTTTACTCTGACACCTCTAACATCTCTTATATTATCATATAAAGCTGTTAGAGCCTCTAACATCTCTTATATTATCATATAAGCTGTTAGAGCCTTTACTCTGACACCTCTAACGTCTCTTAATTATCATATAAAGCTGTTAGAGCCTTTACTCTGACACCTCTAACATCTCTTATATTATCATATAAAGCTGTTAGAGCCTCTAACATCTCTTATATTATCATATAAAGCTGTTAGAGCCTTTACTCTGACACCTCTAACGTCTCTTATATTATCATATAAAGCTGTTAGAGCCTTTACACTGACAACTCTAACGTCTCTTATATTATCATATAAAGCTGTTAGAGCCTTTACTCTGACACCTCTAACGTCTCTTATATTACATATAAAGCTGTTAGAGCCTTTACTCTGACACCTCTAACATCTCTTATATTATCATATAAAGCTGTTAGAGCCTTTACTCTGACACCTCTAACATCTCTTATATTATCATATAAAGCTGTTAGAGCCTTTACTCTGACACCTCTAACATCTCTTATATTATCATATAAAGCTGTTAGAGCCTTTACTCTGACACCTCTAACATCTCTTATATTATCACATAAAGCTGTTAGAGCCTTTACTCTGACACCTCTAACGTCTCTTATATTATCACATAAAGCTGTTAGAGCCTTTACTCTGACACCTCTAACGTCTCTTATATTATCATATAAAGCTGTTAGAGCCTTTACTCTGACACCTCTAACGTCTCTTATATTATCATATAAAGCTGTTAGAGCCTTTACTCTGACACCTCTAACGTCTCTTATATTATCATATAAAGCTGTTAGAGCCTTTACTCTGACACTCTACGTCTCTTATATTATCATATAAAGCTGTTAGAGCTTTACTCTGACACCTCTAACGTCTCTTATATTATCATATAAAGCTGTTAGAGCCTTTACTCTGACACCTCTAACGTCTCTTATATTATCATATAAAGCTGTTAGAGCCTTTACTCTGACACCTCTAACGTCTCTTATATTATCATATACAGCTGTTAGAGCCTTTACTCTGACACCTCTAACGTCTCTTATATTATCATATACAGCTGTTAGAGCCTTTACTCCGACACCTCTAACATCTCTTATATTATCACATAAAGCTGTTAGAGCCTTTACTCCGACACCTCTAACGTCTCTTATATTATCACATAAAGCTGTTAGAGCCTTTACTCCGACACCTCTAACGTCTCTTATATTATCACATAAAGCTGTTAGAGCCTTTACTCCGACACCTCTAACGTCTCTTATATTATCACATAAAGCTGTTAGAGCCTTTACTCTGACACCTCTAACGTCTCTTATATTATCACATAAAGCTGTTAGAGCCTTTACTCTGACACCTCTAACGTCTCTTATATTATCACATAAAGCTGTTAGAGCCTTTACTCTGACACCTCTAACGTCTCTTATATTATCATATAAAGCTGTTAGAGCCTTTACTCTGACACCTCTAACGTCTCTTATATTATCACATAAAGCTGTTAGAGCCTTTACTCTGACACCTCTAACATCTCTTATATTATCATATAAAGCTGTTAGAGCCTTTACTCTGACACCTCTAACATCTCTTATATTATCATATAAAGCTGTTAGAGCCTTTACTCCGACACACCTCTAACATCTCTTATATTATCACATAAAGCTGTTAGAGCCTTACTCTGACACCTCTAACATCTCTTATATTATCATATGAAGCTGTTAGAGCCTTACTCTGACACCTCTAACATCTCTTATATTATCATATAAAGCTGTTAGAGCCTTTACTCTGACACCTCTAACATCTCTTATATTATCATATAAAGCTGTTAGAGCCTTTACTCTGACACCTCTAACATCTCTTATATTATCATATAAAGCTGTTAGAGCCTTTACTCCGACACCTCTAACATCTCTTATATTATCACATAAAGCTGTTAGAACCTTTACTCTGACACCTCTAACATCTCTTATATTATCATATGAAGCTGTTAGAGCCTTTACTCTGACACCTCTAATATCTCTTATATTATCACATAAAGCTGTTAGAGCCTTTACTCTGACACCTCTAACGTCTCTTATATTATCATATAAAGCTGTTAGAGCCTTTACTCTGACACCTCTAACGTCTCTTATATTATCATATAAAGCTGTTAGAGCCTTTACTCTGACACCTCTAACATCTCTTATATTATCATATACAGCTGTTAGAGCCTTTACTCTGACACCTCTAACATCTCTTATATTATCATATAAAGCTGTTAGAGCCTTTACTCCGACACCTCTAACATCTCTTATATTATCATATAAAGCTGTTAGAGCCTTTACTCTGACACCTCTAACATCTCTTATATATCATATAAAGCTGTTAGAGCCTTTACTCTGACACCTCTAACGTCTCTTATATCAGGGGTACTCAACTACAAACTGAAAAGGTCCACTCACCAAGTTTCCAATGTTTCCAGGGTCCGGGGCCGCCGCGTATCCAAAATTTGAACTCCAAACGAAAAAGATGATAAATCCATAACAAGAAACATTTGAACTATGCACAAAGAATAGGTTCTGTCCAAGTCAGTGTGAAAAGTTGCACTTCTTCTGTGCCACCAGTTCTTTAAACTTTGGCACAAAAGGTGTGAGAGCCTGGCGTAGGCACTGGTGCAAATGTTCATTGGTGAGTTTGCCCCTGTATTTGTTCTTCACCATTGTCATTGTTGAGAAGGCTGACTCGCAGGAGTAAGTGGAAGGAAACATAGTTAGAATCTGGAGGGCCATTTTCTGCAAGACACCTGCAGGGGCCGTCTTTGTCCAGAAGGTGGAAGGGTCGCAGAGAGATTCCTGCAGGGCAAGGTTTTCTTGAAGCTCAATCAGCTCTGTTTGTAGAGAAGCAGCACTAGCCCATGGGCAGACCTTCAGGGCTTCATTTGAGAATTCGGTCACATTTTTCACCAGGAATGGGTTTTCAACACACAGCAAGACCTGTTTTCCCAGGGGGAAATCTCCAAAACGGGTTTCAAAATTTGCAATCAACTTGTCCACGAATTCCACATAACTGTAGTGTTGTGGCTCTGCAGCTTGGCTTTTCAGATTTGGGAAGTGAAGCAGGCTTCCCTCCTGTAGGTCACTTTTGTAGATTTCCAGCTTCCTTTGAAAAGCGCGGATAGCTGACATGAGGTCACACACTGTGTTATTTTTGCCCTGGAGCTTCAAATTCAAATCATTGAGGTGGGAAGTGATGTCTGTCAAAAATGCAGCAATTTCCATTTTTTTATTGTTTTGGAGAAATTCCACATATGGTTTTGCTTTGGGACGGTCTGATTCAGTAGAAATGTTTCTAACTCCTTCCGCAGTGCCCAAAAACGCTCCAACACCTCCCCTTACTAAGCCACCTGACATTATTGTGGAGAAGTAAATCATCAAATTCTGCATCCACATCTGTGAGGAATGAGCGTAGCAGGCGATGCTGCAAAGCAGAGGACGCCCTCAAAAAGTTGATGAGCTTCATCACTGTTGACATGATTTCTGAAGACTCCTTTCCCAAGCTGGCACACAAACCATCTGATGAATGACACAGTGGTATGCTATGAGGTCAGGGTGATGTGCCTTTAAGAGGGAGACTAATCCCTCTCTCTCCCAGTCATACTTTGGGCTCCATCAGTAGCAATTGAAACAACATGCTTCAGGTCTATGCCTTGGTCTTGCAAATCTGCATCACTGCATCATAAATGTCACTGCCTCTTGTATGGCCAAGAAGGGTTTTGACACCCAAGACATCTTCGAAAAATGCACCCTTTTCTGGGTCAAAAATCTGACGAACATCATTAGTTGGGCTTGATCCGTGTTGTCAGTGGATTAGTCCAAAGCCAATGAAATGCAATTAGCATTTTTCACCGCAGTTTCATTTGGTGCAATAAATCATCGGCGAGCATTTCAGTTCGTCTCGCTGCAGTGGAATCAGAGAGGGATATCTGGCTTATTTTTGAGTAATGTCATCTTTAAACTGGGTTCCCTCATACAGAGCTATCGCTATCTCGTTCATACATTCCTTCACAACTTCGGCGTCAGTGAAAGTTTTTATGCTTGCCCAAGACCCACGCCACTCGTAGCGACGCTTCAGTCGTGCGCTCTTGCTGGGTTACTGACCTGACTATCACAGTTCGTGACGCTTGATATGATTCTTGCATTTGGTTTATTTTTCTGGTTCTCACCTCGCTGTTTTGGGGATAGTTTTCTTCGAAGTGCCCATGCTTTGTTTCATAGTGCCGCTTCACGTTTGAACTTTTGATGATTGCTACCGTCTCATTGCAGATCAGACACATCGGTTTTGTGCTCCGCGCAGGCAGGACAAATGCATATTTCTCTGTCCACTCCGCCTTAAACTCTCGGTTTCTGAATCCACTTTCGTTTCTTTCCAGCTTGGAACACGCCATGTTTAATTCTGTTTGCTGAAAACTGATAACTAGCCCAAATCACTGACTGATAGGCTATACAGGTCAGTTGCCATAGTGATGATAAGCAACCTTGTTTTGAGATCGTGGGAAAAGACTAGGCCTACAATCTTTGGTCTCGGTCCGGACGACATTGCATTTGGGTCCGCCAGTTGAGTATGTCTGTCTTATATTATCACATAAAGCTGTTAGAGCCTTTACTCTGACACCTCTAACATCTCTTATATTATCACATAAAGCTGTTAGAGCCTTTACTCTGACACCTCTAACGTCTCTTATATTATCATATAAAGCTGTTAGAGCCTTACTCTGACACCTCTAACGTCTCTTATGTTATCATATAAAGCTGTTAGAGCCTTTACTCTGACACCTCTAACGTCTCTTATATTATCATATAAAGCTGTTAGAGCCTTTACTCTGACACCTCTAACGTCTCTTATATTATCATATAAAGCTGTTAGAGCCTTTACTCTGACACCTCTAAGTCTCTTATATTATCACATTAAGCTGTTAGAGCTTTACTCTGACACCTCTAACATCTCTTATATTATCATATAAAGCTGTTAGAGCCTTTACTCTGACACCTCTAACATCTCTTATATCATATAAAGCTGTTAGAGCCTTTACCCTGACACCTCTAACATCTCTTATATTATCATATAAAGCTGTTAGAGCCTTTACTCTGACACCTCTAACGTCTCTTATGTTATCATATAAAGCTGTTAGAGCCTTTACTCTGACCCTCTAACGTCTCTTATGTTATCATATAAGCTGTTAGAGCCTTTACTCTGACACCTCTAACGTCTCTTATATTATCATATAAAGCTGTTAGAGCCTTTACTCTGACACCTCTAACGTCTCTTATATATCATATAAAGCGTTAGAGCCTTACTCTGACACCTCTAACGTCTCTTATGTTATCATATAAAGCTGTTAGAGCCTTTACTCTGACACCTCTAACGTCTCTTATATTATCATATAAAGCTGTTAGAGCCTTTACTCTGACACCTCTAACGTCTCTTATATTATCATATAAGCTGTTAGAGCCTTTACTCTGACACCTCTAACGTCTCTTATATTATCATATAAAGCTGTTAGAGCCTTTACTCTGACACCTCTAACGTCTCTTATATTATCTATAAAGCTGTTAGAGCCTTACTCTGACACCTCTAACGTCTCTTATATTATCACATTAAGCTGTTAGAGCCTTTACTCTGACACCTCTAACATCTCTTATATTATCATATAAAGCTGTTAGAGCCTTTACTCTGACACCTCTAACATCTCTTATGTTATCATATAAAGCTGTTAGAGCCTTTACTTGACACCTCTAACATCTCTTATATTATCATATAAAGCTGTTAGAGCCTTTACTCTGACACCTCTAACGTCTCTATATTATCATATAAAGCTGTTAGAGCCTTTACTCTGACACCTCTAACGTCTCTTATGTTATCGTATAAAGCTGTTAGAGCCTTTACTCTGACACCTCTAACGTCTCTTATATTATCATATAAAGCTGTTAGAGCCTTTACTCTGACACCTCTAACGTCTCTTATATTATCATATAAAGCTGTTAGAGCCTTTACTCTGACACCTCTAATGTCTCTTATATTATCACATTAAGCTGTTAGAGCCTTACTCTGACACCTCTAACATCTCTATATTCTCATATAAAGCTGTTAGAGCCTTTACTTGACACCTCTAACATCTCTATATTATCATATAAGCTGTTAGAGCCTTTACTCTGACACCTCTAACGTCTCTTATATTATCATATAAAGCTGTTAGAGCCTTACTCTGACACCTCTAACGTCTCTTATGTTATCATATAAAGCTGTTAGAGCCTTTACTCTGACACCTCTAACGTCTCTTATATTATCATATAAAGCTGTTAGAGCCTTTACTCTGACACCTCTAACGTCTCTTATATTATCATATAAAGCGGTTAGAGCCTTTACTCTGACACCTCTAACGTCTCTTATATTATCACATAAGCTGTTAGAGCCTTACTCTGACACTCTAACGTCTCTTATATATCATATAAAGCTGTTAGAGCCTTTACTCTGACACCTCTAACGTCTCTTATGTTATCATATAAAGCTGTTAGAGCCTTACTCTGACACCTCTAACGTCTCTTATATTATCATATAAAGCTGTTAGAGCCTTTACTCTGACACCTCTAAGTCTCTTATATTATCATATAAAGCTGTTAGAGCCTTTACTCTGACACCTCTAACGTCTCTTAATTATCACATTAAGCTGTTAGAGCCTTTACTCTGAACCTCTAAACTCTTATATTATCATATAAAGCTGTTAGAGCCTTTACTCTGACACCTCTAACATCTTATATTATCATATAAAGCGTTAGAGCCTTTACTCTGACACCTCTAACATCTCTTATATTATCATATAAAGCTGTTAGAGCCTTACTCTGACACCTCTAACGTCTCTTATATTATCATATAAAGCTGTTAGAGCCTTTACTCTGACACCTCTAACGTCTCTTATATTATCATATAAAGCTGTTAGAGCCTTTACTCTGACACCTCTAACGTCTCTTATGGTATCATATAAAGCTGTTAGAGCCTTACTCTGACACCTCTAACGTCTCTTATATTATATATAAAGCTGTTAGAGCCTTTACTCTGACACCTCTAACGTCTCTTATATTATCATATAAAGCTGTTAGAGCCTTTACTCTGACACTCTAACATCTCTTATATTATCATATAAAGCTGTTAGAGCCTTTACTCTGACACCTCTAACATCTCTTATATTATCATATAAAGCTTAGAGCCTTACTCTGACACCTCTAAGTCTCTTATATTATCATATAAAGCTGTTAGAGCCTTTACTCTGACACCTCTAACATCTCTTATATTATCATATAAAGCTGTTAGAGCCTTTACTCTGACACCTCTAACATCTCTTATATTATCATATAAAGCTGTTAGAGCCTTTACTCTGACACCTCTAACGTCTCTTATATTATCATATAAAGCTGTTAGAGCCTTTACTCTGACACCTCTAACGTCTCTTATATTATCATATAAAGCTGTTAGAGCCTTTACTCTGACACCTCTAACGTCTCTTATGTTATCATATAAAGCTGTTAGAGCCTTTACTCTGACACCTCTAACGTCTCTTATATTATCATATAAAGCTGTTAGAGCCTTTACTCTGACACCTCTAACGTCTCTTATATTATCATATAAAGCTGTTAGAGCCTTTACTCTGACACCTCTAACATCTCTTATATTATCATATAAAGCTGTTAGAGCCTTTACTCTGACACCTCTAACGTCTCTTATATTATCATATAAAGCTGTTAGAGCCTTTACTCTGACACCTCTAACATCTCTTATATTATATATAAAGCTGTTAGAGCCTACTCTGACACCTCTAACATCTCTTATATTATCATAAAGCTGTTAGAGCCTTTACTCTGACACCTCTAACATCTCTTATATTATCACATAAAGCTGTTAGAGCCTCTAACATTCTTATATTATCATATAAAGCTGTTAGAGCCTTTACTCTGACACCTCTAACGTCTCTTATATTATCATATAAAGCTGTTAGAGCCTTACTCTGACACCTCTAACATCTCTTATATATCATATAAAGCTGTTAGAGCCTTTACTCTGACACCTCTAACGTCTCTTATATTATCATATAAAGCTGTTAGAGCCTTTACTCTGACACCTCTAACGTCTCTTATATTATCATATAAAGCTGTTAGAGCCTTTACTCTGACACCTCTAACATCTCTTATATTATCATATAAAGCTGTTAGAG
>NW_022603763.1:0-20000 GCF_008692095.1 Etheostoma spectabile | reverse complement strand
TATCTGGTCTAGACCTACTCTATCTGTAAAGGGTCTCCAGATAACTCTTTTATGAATTGATACTATAAATAAAATTGAATTGAATCCATTATTGTTGGTCAAAACGTGGGAACATTTGTGTCAATCGCAGACATGTAATTATGGAGTCCATCGGACATACATCTTTGGCTGTGTTCATACCAACTGCCGATGTAAACTATTTATTATGTTTTCTACGTTAAAGTATGGCGATACAGCACGGCCCCAAAGAGGGGGGGTTTGACCGATGTTGAACACTCCTCCGCTCAATCAGAAATCCTTCACTGTTTTTTGCAGATTTCGTGAAAACCGTGCAGAAAATCTCTTAGACAAGTCATAGCCCAGCATTCCCCATCATTACACACGTTTTGATGTAATTTGTGTGCACGTGTTGGCAACGCTCCGGGACTAGTAGCGGGACAAAAATGTGGTGGAAGATGGAGAATAAGTACGAGCATAATAGTCTTTGCATCGATTGCTGCTGTTGCAGCACATCGGCACACTGAACTACTCTCACCTTACCGGCTCCATTTGCTCTTTAATACTTTTGTAATTTTGTATTTTGTATTTAACTATTATGTATGTTTTTATTCTGTAATTATTCAGTGTGCTGATATGCACCAATCGGCACAATGACTATTGTTTCTCATACTTATTTCTTATTCTCCATCTTCCACCACATTTTCGTCCTGCTACTAGTCCCGGAGCGTTGCCCACAGGTGTATAGTTAATCTCATTAGTAACAGCTGATCTGAGCTAACTTTACTCTGCTGTTGGACATGTCCTGCCAAGAGAGAACAACACGGCCTCCAGGGAAGAGTCTCATGATAGGTGGCTGTGTGTGTGTCAGAACTTGTTGCTATGGCGATTTCCACAGTGAAGAATCCAGTTTCTATCGGCAGTTGGTGCAAAAAGCGCCAAAAGTTTAGGTCCGATGGACTCCATAGTTACATGTCTGCGACCGACACAAGATTTCCTACATTTTGACCAATATGATGTATGAAGGAGAGGAGGAGAGAGAGACATTGTTTGAAAAACTTTTAGAGAATCGTACTGCACAAAACTTCCAGAGATCTGTACCGCAGCCCCCCCCCCCCCCCCCCACTCTGTCCTCCACTCTAGCTCTCAACATTCCACCACACACACACACACATTACAAAATCTGAGCCAATCTGAAAACGGGACGATACGTAAACTGGGATTCTGGAGAAACCGTGCTTGATATCTGACATAATATAATATAGTATAATATAATATAATATAATATATATAATATAATAGATATCTGAACGCCCATTCAGCCCAATAAACACCAAAGTCTTGTCTTCAGTTTAAACTTTTAATCATGTTTCTACGTTAAAGTATGGCGATACAGCATGGTCCAAAGAGGGGGGGGTTGGAGCGATGTTGAGCGATTTCCCAAACATTTCCCATTAAAGTCTTGTAGAAAATCTTTCGGCATTTTTGTGAAAACCGCACAAAAATCTCTTTGAAAAGTCCTAGCCCACCATTCCCGATCGTTAGACACGTTTCCATGTATTTTGTGTGCACGTATTGCCAACGCTCTGTGACAAGAAGCGGGATGAACATGTGGTGGAAGATGAAGAATAAGTATGGGTGATAATAGTCATTGCACCGATTGCTGCTCTTTATTACTTTTGTAATTTTTTAATTTTTTTTATCATTATAGTTTTATTTAACTATTATGTATGTTTTTACTCTGTAATTATTCAGTGTGCTGATGTGCAGCAATCGGCACAATGACTATTGTTTCCCATACTTATTTCTTCTTCTCCATCTTCCGCCAGATTTTCGTCGTGCTACTAGTCCCGCAGCGTTGCCAACACGCGCACACACAATACATCAAAACGTGTGTAATGATCGGGAATGGTGGGCTATGACTTTTCTAAGAGATTTGCTGCACGGTTTTCACGAAATAGGAGTTAATGATAGTTAATAATAGTTAATGATTTTAACTATGGTATACTGTGGTGGCGACGGCCTTTACTCAACCATTGTCGAATCACTTTAGCAACTCGTACTGCCACAGAAGGAGGAGAAGAAAAGGAGAGGGCAAGAAGAGGAGAGAAATAAAGGAAAGAAGATGAAGAAAGGAGAAGAGGTGTTATTGGTCAGCTAACATGATGTCGTAATGGACTAACTGACCAACTGACTGACTCCTAACTTACTTCCGGCCTCAAAACCAACAGCTGTTTTCACAAAGATGAGACATGAAGAGAGGAGGAGGAGAGGAAGGAAGGAGAAGAAGTGTTATCTGTCAGCTAACATGACATCACGCTGGACCACACTCACCAGACTCCATGTAAATAAACAATCATTTTAGCATTGTAAATCACATCTTTAATTCAAAGTCGACAGGAACCAAATAAAACTATGAAAAGCTGTTTTATGGTCTTCTCTACACTTTTCCAACCATGAAAAACTCGATTGTTGGTTGAAATGATCACACACTTTACTGATTTACATGTGAACATATGTTGGCTTTATACACGCTAAAAGGACTGTTTTTTACATGGAGTCTGGTTGGTGTAGTGCTAGCTACGTCACAGCTGTTTCTGGGAAACAGAAAGGTCTTGAGTAGGTTTTAAAAAGTCTATCTCTGAAAGGTTAAGACACGTAAACGTTATTTTTAGTTTATTATAAGGATGTTCACCAAGTAGTAGGCACACTGGTAAAAGTTCTGCGGAATTTTCTAGTTTGTACTTGTTGCTGTTTTGTGCTGTATTTTCTCTCTTCAGAAACAATAAAAAGCTAATTTTTCTCATTTTAAACGATTCATTGACAGATATATTTTCTCAGGGTGAAGAAGAATTATAAATATTCAGCGAGGTTGTTTTTCTCAACTGTTGGCAGCAGCATCAGGAAAAGTTTCACTAGATCCAGGACAAAGACACTCTTCATCTTTCCCCTCCAGGTATGAGGATGTATTCTCAAAACACACAAACACACACACACAGACACACACACACATATGCACTTTCATACACACACACAGACCAGACCAACCCCCCCCAACAGAAACCTCAGGAGGATGGACTCAACCTAGACTACGCCTACATAAACCAGATTTGGGATGAGCCTATATATTTTGGAAGATTGTGAAGATCCGGACTGCCGCTGTCCGCTCCTCCCAAAGCAGAGACAAGACTTCTACACTGGGAACACCCTGACGACCATCAACAGCCCCGTGTGCCCCTGACGACCATCAACAGCCCCGCGTGCCCCTGACAACCATCAACAGCCCCGCGTGCCCCCGACGACCATCAACAGCCCCGCGTGCCCCCGACGACCATCAACAGCCCCGCGTGCCCCCGACGACCATCAACAGCAACAACTACCCGACACTACGCCGATACTGTAAGTACTGTAATACCTTTGTGGGTAAAATGTCAGTATTACCTGTCAGCAGGTGTAACATGTAGGAAGTCAAACTTCTAAAACTACTTTTTACAACAGTCATTAAATATATTCTACTTTACAATAATGCATGTATTTAGTTTAATATTTACAGTTTTTTACGATTGCTGTTATAATTTTTCTATACTTTCAACAACTTTCCTAAACTCTTAACCCTGGTGTTGTCTTCGGGTCAAACTGACCCGTTTCAAAGTGTTTTATATCAGAAATATGGATTTCTTTCAACCAAATTGCCCAAAAATAACCTGGATGATTCCATTCGTTATTCAGGTAAAATTATTAATTTCTTCATTGAAAGTTTGGGTGTTGTTATTTAATCTTATAGATTTTTAAATCTTTTTTTAATGGTTTCAAACCAGTATCAGGACTATCAGATCTACCCGTCTGAGATCCACTCAACATCCTCCAATCTTAACTAGTAGTCAAAAAAATTCATAATTTCTGCCTTTTTAACTAAAAATGTATGTATAATTTGATATAAATGAGGTTTCTCAACCATGAATTCCAAGAATAAGTATAAAACCTGTTATTAAACCAGCTCAGGTGAATTTCTCTGAATTTTCTTCTAAAGCCAAAAAACCAAAATGTAGAGAGGCTTCAAGAGGAACTGCAGGTTAAAACACAACCTATGATCAATGCAATCACTCTAGTCTAGTGCAGGGTTCTCAGACCTGTTTTAACAATGAACCCCCTTTGAATTGTGGTTTTAAACCACGTACCCTCTGACCAGCGTAAAACATTTTTACATCTATAGAAAAAGACAAATACAGAGTATAATAATAATAAGTAATAGATTTACTAAACTACAACATTTAAATGCTTACATTTCAAAGCTTCAGAATCCATCACTTAATTAATTTGTTATTATAGTGTTAATTATTTTATGAATTATGCATTAAATATTTTTAAATGAGAATTTTGCAAAAAACTTCATGTACCTCCGGAAATACTCAAGTATTGGAAATATTGTTATAGTGATTGTAAAAAACTGTAGTGACCTTTTTGAATGTGTTTCTCCAGATGATGACTCCAGCGCTGGTCTTGGTCTTGCTGGCTGTTCTAGGACAGAGCAGCGGCCAATCAGGTGAGATTATTCTTTTGATTGCTTGAAATAATTATTGATATTCCACAATTTTTCACATTTTAGTATTTAATAGAAATATGTAATGACTCTCTGTCGCTTTCTCCTCTCTCTCTCTCTCTCTCTCTCTCTCTCTCTATAATAATATATATATATATATATATATATATATATATATATATATATATGTATCTATCTTAATTATCACATTTCATAACTAATTACTGCTCCAACTAATGATTTCTCCCATTTAACGTGACCAATAAATGATGTTGAGCAGTCACATTCAAAGTTGAATCAAATATACAGACTGCCTGATTTTTGGGGGAAAATGTGTTCAGATCAACCCGTGTAATATGTCTTTATTGAAACTTGTTGTAACCTTGTCTAGATCTAATATTGCCAGAGGAGGAAAGGTGATTCAGTCCTCCCTGTATGAGAACGAGGTCCCTGAAAGGGCCATTGATGGAAATCGTGCTAGCAACCTGGGACAGAGATCCTGTAGCGTCACTAACAATAATCTCAAACCCTGGTGGAGACTGGACCTCCTGAAGACTCATCAGATCAACACTGTCACCATCACCAACAGAGGAGATTGTTGCCCCGAGAGAATCAACGGGGCTGAGATCCGCATTGGAAATTCCCTCCATGACAACGGCAACGAAAACCAAAGGTAACTGCACTATGTCTCATATTAGATTTAAACAATTAACATTGGTTAGGCCAGACATTCCAGGGGATTAGTGCCCTGGATGTCTACATGCTTCCCTAACAGAAAGCCATAGTTTCCACAGCAACAGCATGATCTGAATGTAAATACAACAGGTGGTAAGATGTATCCATAGCCTGTCTGGTAACCACGTTCTACTCATAGTTCTGTCTTATTTCCTTCAGATGTGCTGTTATCTCGTCTATGGAAGCCGGGAGCACCCAAACCTTTGAGTGTCATGGCATGGAAGGTCGTTTTGTCAACATTGTGATTCCTGGAAGACAAGAATTCCTGACACTGTGCGAGGTGGAAGTCACTGGTCAGGCTAAAGGTAACACTGCTCCAACTGGTGATTTCTACCATTTAACATGACCAATAGATGATGTTGAGCAGACAGTCATGTTCAAAGTTCAATCCAATATCCTGACAGCCTGTTCTTTGGGGGAAATGTGTTCAGATCAACACATGTGAAATGTCTGTGTCTTCCATAAACTGTCTCTAATCAAACATGTTGTCACCTTGAATCTCTTAATATTGCCAGAGGAGGAAAGGTGACTCAGTCCTCCCTGTATGAGAACGAGGTCCCTGAAAGGGCCATTGATGGAAATCGTGCTAGCTACCTGGGACAGGGATCCTGTAGCGCCACTAGCAATAATCTCAAACCCTGGTGGAGACTGGACCTCCTGAAGACTCATCAGATCAACACTGTCACCATCACCAACAGAGGAGATTGTTGCCCTGAGAGAATCAACGGTGCTGAGATCCGCATTGGAAATTCCCTCTATGACAACGGCAACGAAAACCAAAGGTAACTGCACTTTATGTCTTATATTAGATTTAAACAATTAACATTGGTTAGGCCAGACATTCCAGGGGATTAGTGCCCTGGATGTCTACATACTTCCCTAACAGAACAATATAGTTTCCACAGCAAAAGCATGATCTGAATGTAAATACAGCAGGTGGTAAGATGTAACCATAGCCTGTCTGGTAACCACGTTCTTCTCATAGTTCTGTCTTATTTCCTTCAGATGTGCTGTTATCTCGTCTATGGCAGCTGGGAGCACCCAAACCTTTGAGTGTCATGGCATGAAAGGTCGTTTTGTCAACATCGTGATTCCTGGAAGAGAAGATTTCCTGACACTGTGCGAGGTGGAAGTCACTGGCCATGCTTCAGGAAACACTGCTCCAACTGGTGATTTCTACCTTTTAACATGACCAATAGATGATGAGCTGACAGTCATGTTCAAAGTTCAATACAATATCCTGACAGCGTGTTCTTTGGGGGAAAATGTGTTCAGATCAACACATGTGAGATGTCTGTGTCTTCCATAAACTGTCTCTAATCAAACATGTTGTCACCTTGAATAGGTCTTAATATTGCCAGAGGAGGAATAGCGGCTCAGTCCTCCCTGTATGAGAACGAGGTCCCTGAAAGGGCCATTGATGGAAGTCGTGCTAGCCACCTGCAACAGGGATCCTGTAGCGCCACTAACAATAATCTCAAACCCTGGTGGAGACTGGACCTCCTGAAGACTCATCAGATCAACACTGTCACCATCACCAACAGAGGAGATTGTTGCCACGAGAGACTCAACGGGGCTGAGATCCGCATTGGAAATTCCCTCCATGACAACGGCAACCTTAACCCCAGGTAACTGCACCTTCTGTCAGAAACGGGTTTCTTATGCCCAAATTGCTCCAAAATAACTTGAATGCATGGTATGGAACCCATACAACATCCATGCATCCATGTTCTTTGCAGGTAAAAGCTAATTGCTTCCATTGAATTTTGGTTATTTAATTTAATTTCATGGCTTTAGAAAAAAAATGTTTAAATGGTTTCAAACAGCATCCTGACCAAACTCAACGTCCTCTGATCTTAACTACTCTACTAGCCAAAATAATTCATATCTGCTTTTTTTCAAACTCAAAGATTAGGTTGGCCTATAATGTCATTTTATCAGGTTAATTGACCATGAATAAAGAAAACAAAAGGGGCAAAAACGATTTTTAAAAAAACTTTCCAAACAAAGCGCATTTTTTAAATTTTGACCCAGAACGGTGAGTTCAGGGACAACGGTGAAGACAACACAAGGGTTAGCATTGGTAGGAATTACAGGAGATTAGGGGCCTGGGTATCTACGTAGTTCCCTAATGGAAAGCCATACATCACATCAGGACTTTGGTACCACTGGTGGTTAGATGTATCCGTAGTCTGTCTGGTGACCACGTTCTTCTCATAGTTCTGTCTTATTTCCTTCAGATGTGCTGTTATCTCGTCTATGGGAGCCGGGAGCACCCAAACCTTTGAGTGTCATGGCATGGAAGGTCGCTATGTCAACATCGTGGTTCCTGGAAGACAAGAATTCCTGACACTGTGCGAGGTGGAAGTCACTGGGACCGTGTGAGAGGAAACTGATTCTAAAATAATTTCTCAGTTTATGTTCACGTCATTTTAATGCTAGTCCACGCAGGTTAGCATACTTGTTGTATTTTCGCTTCGCACACAGAGCAGATTTTAGGTAAAAGACTTGGTATTACACATCATCAGGCCAGGACAACCAGATGCTGAAGATTTGTGTAAAACTGATACCGATGGTTGTTTTATACATTAGTGAAACTAAAATAAAGGTTATTGTTCAAATTTACCTAGCAAACAAAGAAATCTGCTCTAGTAACTGATCATACCTTCTGCTCTGGGCCGTTAACGTGGCGAGAGAATCATAATTAAACAGAACTGTGGGAAAATAAAAAGCATTGGGTGAGAAATGACATACAGCGCACCGGCTGCATTGTATTTGTTGTAATTCTTCTTGGGCTTGTTTCTGTCTGCTGTACTTACATATACCGCAAAATAAACATTACCTTAAAAGCTAATCTGTGTTTTGTTGTCTGTTTGTCCAGACTTGCTTGGCGGTTTTTTCAAGTGAGTATTTTTGGGTAATGGACAGGATACAGAGAGAAACTTATAGATAGGAGGCATACAGTGTGTATAATTAGTATTTAACACGCTGCTATTTTGCAAGTTCTCCCACTTAGAAACCATGGAGGGTCTGATGTCCTCGTAGGTGCATGTCCACTGTGAGAGACATGTCCACTGTGAGAGACACGTCCACTGTGAGAGACATAATCTAAAAAACATCCAGAAATCACAATGTAGGATTTATAACTATTTATTTGTATGATACAGCTGTAAATAAGTATTTGAACAGCTGAGAAGATCCATGTTAATATCTGGTCCAGCAGCCCTCCACACAGATCTTCTCTAGACCTAGAATAGATTCTCTATTGGGTTTAGGTTTGGAGACTGGCTAGCCCCCCCAGAACCTTGATCTGGTTCTTCCAGAGCCCCCCCTTGGTTCTCCTGGCTGTGGTCTTCAGGTCTTTGTCATGTTGGAAGACCTCGACCATCTTCAATGCTCTAACTGAGGGAAGGAGGTTGGTCCCCAAAATCTCCCAACACATGGCCCCGGTCCTCCTCTCCTTAATACAGTGCAGTCCCCCTGTCCCATGTGCAGAAACCCCCCCAAAGCATGATGCTACCCCCCCATGCTCTACAGTAGGGATGGTGGTCTTGGGATGGTCCTCATCATTCTTCTTCCTCCAAACACGGTTAGTGGAATCAGGACCAAAAAGTTCTATTCTGGTCTCATCAGACCACATGACGTCCTCCCATGACTCCTCTGGATCCTCCAGATGGTCGTTGGCAGACTTAAGACGGGCCTGGACATGGTCTGGTTTAAGCAGGGGAACCTTCCGGGCCATGCAGGATTTCAAACCATGACGTCTTAGTGTATTACCAACAGTAACCTTGGAAACGGTGGTCCCAGCTCTTTCCAGGTCCTGGACCAGCTCTTCCCGTGTAGTTCTGGTCTGGTTTCTCACCTTTCTTAGGATCATGGAGACCCCACGAGGTGAGATCCTACATGGAGCCCCAGTCCAAGGGAGATGGACAGTCATGTTTAGCTTCTTCCATTTTCTAATGATTGCTCCAACAGTGGACCTGTCTTCACCAAGCTGCTTGGACATGTCCCCGTAGTCCTGTCCAGCCTTGTGGAGGGGGACAGTTTAGTCTCTGGTGTCTTTGGACAGCTCTCTGGTCTCGGCCATGTTAGTAGTTGGATTCTTACTGATTGGATGGGGGGGACAGGTGTCTTTATGCAGCTAACCTCCTCAAACAGGTGCATCTAATTTAGGATAATAAATGGAGTGGGGGGGGGGGACATTATGAAGACAGACTAACAGGTCTTTGAGGGACATTATGAAGACAGACTAACAGGTCTTTGAGGGACAGAATTCTAGCTGATAGACAGGTGTTAAGATACTTATTTACAGCTGTATCATACAAATAAATAGTTAATAAATCCTACATTGTGATTTCTGGATGTTTTTTAGATTATGTCCCTCCATGGTTTCTAAGTGGGAGAACTTGTTAAATACTTATTATACTCACTGTATATAGACACATTAATTTTATTGCCCTGATGTGGATGTTTTCGTTCACTGTTTAAACAATCACTGTGAAAAAATTCTGGATCAGGTGCCATTCTGGCCCCTGTAAATTCAAACTTGCCTACTCGGGAAAAAATGTCGCCCTGGATAAATGAAGAGATTTTAAAACTTAAGAGACTGTGTCGAAAGACTGAACGCCTGTGGAAATCCACTAGCCTTGAGGTACACAGGCTTTATCTCAGAGAACTTGTGTTGTCCTATAATGTGACGGTTGGAAAAGCCAGATCTGACTATATCCGTCAACTAATAACAGTAAATAAAAAAATCCTAAAGTGCTGTTTGATACGATCAATACGCTTGTTTGCCCTGCTGCCCCAGTTATCCCCGTTTTTTGTGAAGCTGACAGCAATGCCTTTTTGGGGTTTTTCACTAATAAAATTAAAATGATTAAAGATAAAATCCCGTCCCATTCGTGTGGTACCACTGCTGTTTTTAAGCCAGTCCCCAGCATGTGGTCCACTTTTAGGACTGTGACGATTTCTGATATTTCTGAATTGGTGACCAGGATGAAGCCATCTTCCTGTTCATCTGACATCATTCCATTCAGATTATTCAAAAAGTGTTTGATGAAATTGGCCCTTGTGTAACTAAAATGGTTAACCTCTCACTGTCTACTGGCGTTTTTTCCAGATGCTTTTAAGCATGCTATAGTGGAACCGTTGCTAAAAAAGGCAGGTTTGGACCCGTCGGATTTGAATAGTTTTCGGCCTATTTCTAAGCTCCCGTTTTTATCCAAGATCATTGAGAAGGTAGTCTGCGAACAGTTGACATTTCACTTGGATAATAGTAACATCCATGAGCCATTTCAGTCAGGGTTTCGCAAACAACACTCTACCGAAACGGCCTTACTGAAAGTGTCAAATGACATCATGATGTCAGCTGACTGGAAACACTCTGTTCTAGTTCTCTTGGATCTGTCTTCAGCCTTTGACACCGTCGACCACCAGGTTCTGCTGAAAAGATTAAGGGATCAAGTAGGGCTGTCAGGGTCAGTTCTGCAGTGGTTCACCTCATATTTATCTGGGCGTAGTTTCAGTGTTACAGCTAACCAAATAAGGCCTGAGTCTGCAGACTTGCTCTGTGGAGTGCCTCAAGGCTCTGTTCTGGGCCCTGTTCTATTCTTGTTATATTTGATCCCTTTGGGAGAGATCATACAAAGGTTCAATGATGTTTCTTTTCACCTATTTGCTGATGATATCCAACTTTACTGTTGCTTCAAGCCATCAGAGATCTGTAAGTTAAACTCCTTGCTCCATTGTCTTGTGGAAATTAAAAAATGGTTAAGTGAGAACTCCCTGCAGCTAAATGCAGACAAAACAGAAACATTGATCATTGACCCTGAGGATGTAATCCCTGGGATTAAACAATACTTGGGTGATTTAGGTCAGTCTGCTAAGCCAAGCCTTAGAAATTTGGGAGTTATCCTGAACAAAGACATGTCGTTAGTGCAGCACTGTAAGCAGCTGACGAGAAACTGCTTTTATCAATTAAGGAAAATCTCAAAACTTAGAAATATAGTTTCAAGAAATGATTTGGAGCTTATCATTCATGCCTTTGTGTCTTCGCGGTTAGACTCTTGTAATAGTTTATTTTTATGCCTGAACCAAAAGGAGCTCTCTCGACTGCAATTAGTACAAAACTAAGTTGAGTTTTAACCCGTACTAACAGGAGGTCTCACATGTCCCCAATCCTGAAGGTCTTACATGTCCCCAATCCTGAAGGTCTCACATGTCCCCAATCCTGAAGGTCTTACATGTCCCCAATCCTGAAGGTCTCACATGTCCCCAATCCTGAAGGTCTTACATGTCCCCAATCCTGAAGGTCTTACATGTCCCCAATCCTAAAAGAACTTCATTGGCTACCAGTGTCTTATAGGATACATTTTAAAACTTTGGTTCTAGTTTTGAGAGCTTTACATGGCCAGGCCCCCCTCTATATCAGTGACCTGATTCAGCGGTATACCCCTGTGCGTGCTCTGAGGTCTGTGGACCAGAACCTGCTGACGGTTCCACGCACTCGCTACCGGACTAGAGGGGACCGGTCTTGTCAGGCTGTTGCCCCCAGGTTGTGGAATGACCTTCCACCGTCTATGCGCTCTTCTGATTCTGTTGATGCCTTCAGATGCAGACTAAAGACACATCTATTTGTTCAGGCTTTCAATTAGCTACTTGTGGGTTGATATAATCATGTACTGTCTATGCTTTTATTGTGTGTATTTTATGATTTTAATGTTTTTGTTGTGAAGCACTTTGTGGCCCTATACCTGTGAAAGGTGCTATTTAAATAAACTTTTACTTACTTACTTACTTACTTATTGCTTTCTACTGAAACTGAACACTGTTTCAGTGTTTTACTGTTTCAGTGTTTTAGAGCTTAAGGCCAGACTGAGCTGAATTTAACATTATGTTAAACAAATTCTTATTTTCATAATAATAATTATATTGTCTCTGTAGTTTTTATGAATGACTTCATTAAAAACAGACACAGAGTTAACAAGGGTAACGTGTTTTATTCAAACATATTACTATGGTAGTAATAGATTACTCTGGTACATCAGGTGGTAATAGATTACTCTGGTACATCAGGTGGTAATAGATTACTCTGGTACATCAGGTAGTAATAGATTACTCTGGCACATCAGGTAGAAATAGATTACTCTGGTACATCAGGTAGTAATAGATTACTCTGGCACATCAGGTAGTAATAGATTACTCTGGCTCATCAGGTAGTAATAGATTACTCTGGTACATCAGGTAGTAATAGATTACTCTGGTACATCAGGTAGTAATAGATTACTCTGGGACATCAGGTAGTAATAGATTACTCTGGTACATCAGGTAGTAATAGATTACTCTGGCTCATCAGGTAGTAATAGATTACTCTGGTACATCAGGTAGTAATAGATTACTCTGGTACATCAGGTAGTAATAGATTACTCTGGTACATCAGGTAGTAATAGATTACTCTGGCTCATCAGGTAGTAATAGATTACTTTGTTCCATGAAAGTGAACAGGTTTCTTTTTCTCACACCTGACTATAATCCTCTTGGTACTAGCTGTACCATTGTACAGACATTTGGGGGGAACGACCGGTGGAACCTGGTTCTGGTTCTGCTGGGTACAGTCGATGATGTTAAAAGTAGCATTGCTAATAGTATAACCATTGCCATATAGCGTTCCCCCCCCAGCACAGACGGCTGGGACAGCGTTCACATTCTGTGTGATGAAGGTGTTGAAAACCTTGCAGCGGTTTGGTGGGGTCACGATTTTTCTGTCCGTTATCACCTTGGTACATTTGTCAGGAGTCATCCCAGCGTTGATGTGCTTCTGTTGAAACTCAACCCAACTCTGTCCCTCCACGGAGACCAGGGAAGCCGAGACCAGCAGAACACCGGCAAAGATAGAGCTCTTCATGTTGATCTGGAGAACAGGGTTATAAAAGCTGTTAGAGCCTTTACTCTGACACCTCTAACATCTCTTATATTATCACATAAAGCTGTTAGAGCCTTTACTCTGACACCTCTAACGTCTCTTATATTATCATATAAAGCTGTTAGAGCCTTTACTCTGACACCTCTAACGTCTCTTATATTATCATATAAAGCTGTTAGAGCCTTTACTCTGACACCTCTAACATCTCTTATATTATCATATAAAGCTGTTAGAGCCTTTACTCTGACACCTCTAACATCTCTTATATTATCACATAAAGCTGTTAGAGCCTTTACTCTGACACCTCTAACATCTCTTATATTATCACATAAAGCTGTTAGAGCCTTTACTCTGACACCTCTAACATCTCTTATATTATCATATAAAGCTGTTAGAGCCTTTACTCTGACACCTCTAACATCTCTTATATTATCATATAAAGCTGTTAGAGCCTTTACTCTGACACTTCTAACGTCTCTTATATTATCATATAAAGCTGTTAGAGCCTTTACTCTGACACCTCTAACGTCTCTTATATTATCACATAAAGCTGTTAGAGCCTTTACTCTGACACCTCTAACGTCTCTTATATTATCACATAAAGCTGTTAGAGCCTTTACTCTGACACCTCTAACATCTCTTATATTATCACATAAAGCTGTTAGAGCCTTTACTCTGACACCTCTAACATCTCTTATATTATCATATAAAGCTGTTACAGCCTTTACTCTGACACTTCTAACGTCTCTTATATTATCACATAAAGCTGTTAGAGCCTTTACTCTGACACCTCTAACATCTCTTATATTATCATATAAAGCTGTTAGAGCCTTTACTCTGACACCTCTAACATCTCTTATATTATCATATAAAGCTGTTAGAGCCTTTACTCCGACACCTCTAACGTCTCTTATATTATCACATAAAGCTGTTAGAGCCTTTACTCTGACACCTCTAACATCTCTTATATTATCACATAAAGCTGTTAGAGCCTTTACTCTGACACCTCTAACGTCTCTTATATTATCATATAAAGCTGTTAGAGCCTTACTCTGACAACTCTAACGTCTCTTATATTATCATATAAAGCTGTTAGAGCCTTTACTCTGACACCTCTAACATCTATATTATCATATAAAGCTGTTAGAGCCTTTACTCTGACACCTCTAACATCTCTTTATTTATCAGATAAAGCTGTTAGAGCCTTTACTCTGACACCTCTAACGTCTCTTATATTATCATATAAAGCTGTTAGATGAGTTCTGCCTCCGAACACACACGTTTGAAAAAAAGCTTTAAAAGCTGAAGTCGGCTGAACTAAACTGTAACAGCCTCTGAAAACAAAAGGATTTCAAAGAATCATCTTACAGTTTCTTCAGACTCGACACCTGGAGAGAAAGGGAATGGCAGACACACCTTGATGAACCAGGTAAGATGAGCTGCAACTGGTGATCAGATATCAGTTTAGTAGAGATATACACACACACACACACACACACACACAAACAGATTTACACAAACACACACACACACACACACACACACACACACACACACACACAAAGATACACATAAAGACACTATACGTGTATAATGTCGGCTGAACTAAACTGTAACGTCTCTGAAAGGATATTAAAATGTAAAATTTAAAAAAGGATTTCATCAAATTAACTTACGGTTTCTTCAAACTGACGAAGTGTTGACTCGACGGCCGGAGAAAGGGAACTGGTTTCCTGGTATGAATGGTCAAAACACCTTGATGAAGCAGGTAGGATGCAACTGGTGCAGATTTTCACAATAAGATGCTGAATTAAAAAGAGACTGTCTAAACTATCACAAACACTTAAACACTCAGAGGTCCCCACAAACACAGAAACACTGAAATACTCAGAGGTCCCCATAAACACTGAAACACTCAGAGGTCCTCATAAACACTGAAACACTCAGAGGTCCCCACAAACACAGAAACACTGAAACACTCAGAGGTCCCCATAAACACTGAAACACTCAGACGTCCCCATAAACACTGAAACAATCAGAGGTCCCCACAAACACAGAAACACTGAAACACTCCGAGGTCCCCATAAACACTGAAACAATCAGAGGTCCCCACAAACACAGAAACACTGACACACTCAGAGGTCCCCATAAACACTGAAACACTCAGAGGTCCCCACAAACACTGAAACACTCAGAGGTCCCCATAAACACTGAAACACTCAGAGGTCCTCATAAACACTGAAACACTCAGAGGTCCCCACAAACACAGAAACACTGAAACACTCAGAGGTCCCCATAAACACTGAAACACTCAGACGTCCCCATAAACACTGAAACACTAGAAACAATCAGAGGTCCCCACAAACACAGAAACACTAGAAACAATCAGAGGTCCCCACAAACACAGAAACACTAGAAACAATCAGAGGTCCCCACAAACACAGAAACACTGAAACACTCAGAGGTCCCCATAAACACTGAAACACTCAGAGGTCCCCACAAACACTGAAACACTCAGAGGTCCCCATAAACACTGAAACACTCAGAGGTCCTCATAAACACTGAAACACTCAGAGGACCCCATAAACACTGAAACACTCAGAGGTCCCCATAAACACTGAAACACTCAGAGGTCCCCACAAACACAGAAACACTGAAACACTCAGAGGTCCCCACAAACACCATCCAGCAAATCTTACTCACCTGTGCTTTATTGTTGAAATTATCGGCCATTTTGCTGAAATTCATTTAAATGACACTAGTTATACCCAAACACATTTACGTCTCTGACATTGACGGCCTCGCTGATCTCACTATTGTTAAAACGCTGTTAGCTACTTTAGCTTAACCGTTGCTAATGGCTAACTTCCGGCCTTCAGGTCTCTGGGTCTCTCTTTGTGTTGAATTGTATGAAAAGGGAAAGAAACATAAGAAAAACTAATCACTTCACCTCGGTCTACACACACACTCACACACACACTCACACACAGAGACACAATGACACACAGACACAGACACACACCACACCACACACACACACACACACACACACACACACAATCAAACAAACACACAGACACAATGACACACACACACAGACACAATGACACACAGACAAACACACACAATATATATATACACACACACACACACAGACACATCGACACACAGACACAGACAGACACACAAACACACACACACATACACACACAGACACAATGACACACAGACACAGAAACACGCACAGATATATATACACACACACACAGACACACACAGACACACACAGACACAGACACAGACACACACACACACAGACACACACACACTTCCAGTTTTACAGTGGCAACAAATGTAGGAAATACTAAATGAAACAAACTAAGTTGTACCTTGAATCTATTCTGAATAAAAACCCTTTGGATACTCGTGCTGTGTGAGATGTGAGTAGAAAATATATCCAGTGTAAGTGAGTGAAAAGATAAAAATTATAAACGTGAAATTATACTTATGAGGTCCCGGGGACCCGGAGCAGAAAAGTTAAAAAACTGATCGAGTCCCCGAGACTCGAAGGACCAATCAAGGGTCAACGAGGACAGGAAGTGATTAATGACGTCAACATGAGATTAACCTCCTTTCTTATTCATGCACACCTGGAACATCTTCTTTAGTATTGTGATTGTATTTGAATACTGTGTGTATGTATGTATATACACACACACACACACACACACACACACTTTGCCCTTTTAATGGTGCTTCCACTAAGTTTAGTTATAGTTAGTTTAGTATTTTATTCTGTTTTCTACTGTTTCAGTGTTTTATTGTTTCAGAGCAAAAACACTCTGAGATAAATTTAACGTTATGTTAAACAAATTCTTATTTTCATAATAATAATTATATCGTCTCTGTAGTTTTTATGAATGACTTCATTAAAAACAGACACAGAGTTAACAAGGGTAACGTGTTTTATTCAAACATATTACCATAGAAGTAATAGATTACTCTGGTACATCAGGTAGTAATAGATTACTCTGGCTCATCAGGTAGTAATAGATTACTCTGGCTCATCAGGTAGTAATAGATTACTCTGGTTCATCAGGTAGTAATAGATTACTCTGGTACATGGGTAGTAATAGATTACTCTGGTACATCAGGTAGTAATAGATTACTCTGGTTCATCAGGTAGTAATAGATTACTCTGGCTCATCAGGTAGTAATAGATTACTCTGGCTCATCAGGTAGTAATAGATTACTCTGGTTCATCAGGTAGTAATAGATTACTCTGGTACATCAGGAGTAATAGATTACATAAATTCTTCAAAGTGAACAGGTTGTTGGTAGTCATTACATCCAATCACAATTTTCTTTCTTGTGGTTGGTGAATCATTCCGGTACTCACAGTCTGGAAACCTGGTCCCAGACTGGAGTGTGCATTGAACAATACTGAAGAGCTTGTTGCTTTGATACAGATTACCACCCTTCTTTTGTCCACGCGAACAGATGGCTTTCACATTATCGTAGTAGTCATTGATGAAGGTGTTTCTCTTCTTACAGGAGCCGTCGTCGTTCATGATTCTGTTTGAGCGTATCTCAAACGTGCAACCCTGACTACTCATCCACCTGTTCATATGTTGTCTCTTAAACCTTTGAACTCCAGTTTCTCCGTCCACAGAGAGCACGGCAGCCGAGAGCAGCAGAACACCGGCAAAGATAGAGCTCTTCATGTTGATCTGGAGAACAGAGTTATAAAAGCTGTTAGAGCCTTTACTCTGACCCTCTAACGTCTCTTATATTATCATATAAAGCTGTTAGAGCCTTTACTCTGACACCTCTAACATCTCTTATATATCATATAAAGCTGTTAGAGCCTTACTCTGACACCTCTAACGTCTCTTATATTATCATATAAAGCTGTTAGAGCCTTTACTCCGAACACCTCTAACATCTCTATATTATCATATAAAGCTGTTAGAGCCTTTACTCTGAGACCTCTAACTCTCTTATATTATCATATAACTGTTAGAGCCTTTACTCTGACACCTCTAAACTCTCTTATATTATCATATAAAGCTGTTAGAGCCTTTACTCTGACACCTCTACCATCTCTATATATCATATAAAGCTGTTAGAGCCTTTACTCCGACACCTCTAACATCTCTTAATTATCACATAAAGCTGTTAGAGCCTTTACTATCCGACACCTCTAACATCTCTTTATTATCCTATAAAGCTGTTAGAGCCTTTACTCTGACACCTCTAACATCTCTTATATTATCACATAAAGCTGTTAGAGCCTTTACTCCGACACCTCTAACATCTCTTATATATCATATAAAGCTGTTAAGCCTTTACTCTGACACCTCTAACGTCTCTATATTATCACATAAAGCTGTTGAGCCTTACTCTGACACCTCTAACATCTCTTATATTATCACATAAAGCTGTTAGAGCCTTTACTCTAACACCTCTAACGTCTCTTATATATCATATAAAGCTGTTAGAGCCTTTACTCTGACACTATAACATCTCTTATCTTATCATATAAAGCTGTTAGAGCCCTTTACTCTGACACCTCTAACGTCTCTTATATTATCACATAAAGCTGTTAGAGCCTTTACTCGAAAATGACCCTCTAACGTCTCTTATATTATCATATAAAGCTTTAGAGCCTTTACTCTGACACCTCTAACATCTCTTATATTATCATATAAAGCTGTTAGAGCCTTTACTCTGACACCTCTAACGTCTCTTATTTATCACATAAAGCTGTTAGAGCCTTTACTCTGACACCTCTAACATCTCTTATATTATCATATAAAGCTGTTGAGCCTTTACTCTGAAACCTCTAACGTCTCTTATATTATCACATAAAACTGTTAGGCCTTTACTCTAACACCTCTAACCTCTTATATTATCATATAAAGCTTTAGAGCCTTTACTCTGACACCTCTAACATCTCTTATATTATCATATAAAGCTGTTAGCCTTTACTCTGACACCTCTAACGTCTCTTATATTATCACATAAAGCTGTTAGATCCTTTACTCTGACACCTCTAACGTCTCTTATATTATCACATAAAGCTGTTAGAGCCTTTCTCTGACACCTCAACGTCTCTTATATTATCATATAAAGCTGTTAGAGCTCTAACATCTCTTATATTATCAATAAGCTGTTAGAGCCTTTTACTCCGACACCTCTAACATCTCTTATATTATCACATAAAGCTGTTAGAGCCTTTACTCTGACACCTCTAACATCTCTTATATTATCATATAAAGCTGTTAGAGCTTTACTCGACTCACACCTCTAACGTCTCTTATATTATCGTATAAAGCTGTTAGAGCCTTTACTCTGACACCTCTAACGTCTCTATATTATCACATAAAGCTGTTAGAGCCTTTACTCTGACACCTCTACGTCTCTTATATGATCATATCAAGCTGTTAGAGCCTTCCACTCCGACCCCTAAAGTCTCTTATATTATCACATAAAGCTGTTAGAGCCTTTACTCTGACACCTCTAACGTCTCTTATATTATCACTAAAGCTGTTAGAGGCTTTACTCCACACTCTAACATCTCTTATTTATCACATAAAGCTGTTAGAGCCTTTACTCCGACACCTGTAACACCTCTCTTTATATCACATAAAGCTGTTAGAGCCTTTACTCCGACACCTCTAACGTCTCGTATTTTATCACCTAAAGCTGTTAGAGCCTTTACTCTGACACCTCTAACATCTCTTATATTATCACAAAAGCTGTTAGAGCCTTTACTCCGACACCTCTAACATCTCTTATATTATC
>NW_022603762.1:0-3004 GCF_008692095.1 Etheostoma spectabile | reverse complement strand
TATAAACACAACAACCTCATCTTCATCTTTATAAACACAACAACCTCATCTTCATCTTTATAAACACAACAACACATCTTCATCTTTATCACACAACAACCTCATCTTCATCTTTATAAACACAACAACCTCATCTTCATCTTTATAAACACAACAACCTCATCTTCATCTTTATAAACACAACAACCTCATCTTCATCTTTATAAACACAACACATCTTCATCTTTATAAACACAACAACCTCATCTTCATCTTTATAAACACAACAACCTCATCTTCATCTTTATAAACACAACAACACATCTTCATCTTTATAAACACAACAACCTCATCTTCATCTTTATAAACACAACACAACAACCTCATCTTCATCTTTATAAAAACAACACAACAACCTCATCTTCATCTTTATAAACACAACACAACAACCTCATCTTCATCTTTATAAACACAACACAACAACACATCTTCATCTTTATAAACACAACAAACTCATCTTCATCTTTATAAACACAACACAACAACCTCATCTTCATCTTTATAAACACAACAACCTCATCTTCATCTTTATAAACACAACAACACATCTTCATCTTTATAAACACAACACATCTTCATCTTTATACACACAACAACCTCATCTTCATCTTTATAAACACAACAACACATCTTCATCTTTATAAACACAACAACCTCATCTTCATCTTTATAAACACAACAACACATCTTCATCTTTATAAACACAACACAACAACCTCATCTTCATCTTTATAAACACAACAACCTCATCTTCATCTTTATAAACACAACAACCTCATCTTCATCTTTATAAACACAACAACCTCATCTTCATCTTCATCTTCATAAACACAACAACCTCATCTTCATCTTTATAAACACAACACATCTTCATCTTTATAAACACAACAACCTCATCTTCATCTTTATAAACACAACAACCTCATCTTCATCTTTATAAACACAACAACACATCTTCATCTTTATAAACACAACAACCTCATCTTCATCTTTATAAACACAACAACCTCATCTTCATCTTTATAAACACAACAACCTCATCTTCATCTTCATCTTCATCTTCATCTTTATAAACACAACAACCTCATCTTCATCTTTATAAACACAACACATCTTCATCTTTATAAACACAACAACCTCATCTTCATCTTTATAAACACAACAACCTCATCTTCATCTTTATAAACACAACAACACATCTTCATCTTTATAAACACAACACAACAACCTCATCTTCATCTTTATAAACACAACACAACAACCTCATCTTCATCTTTATAAACACAACAACCTCATCTTCATCTTCATCTTCATCTTTATAAACACAACAACCTCATCTTCATCTTTATAAACACAACACATCTTCATCTTTATAAACACAACAACCTCATCTTCATCTTTATAAAGACAACAACCTCATCTTCATCTTTATAAACACAACAACCTCATCTTCATCTTTATAAACACAACAACCTCATCTTCATCTTTATAAACACAACAACACATCTTCATCTTTATAAACACAACAACACATCTTCATCTTTATAAACACAACAACCTCATCTTCATCTTTATAAACACAACAACCTCATCTTCATCTTTATAAACACAACAACCTCATCTTCATCTTTATAAACACAACAACCTCATCTTCACCTTTATAAACACAACACATCTTCATCTTTATAAACACAACAACCTCATCTTCATCTTCATCTTCATCTTTATAAACACAACAACCTCATCTTCATCTTTATAAACACAACACAACAACCTCATCTTCATCTTCATAAACACAACAACCACATCTTCATCTTTATAAACACAACAACCTCATCTTCATCTTTATAAACACAACACAACAACCTCATCTTCATCTTTATAAACACAACAACTCATCTTCATCTTTATAAACACAACAACCTCATCTTCATCTTTATAAACACAACACAACAACCTCATCTTCATCTTTATAAACACAACAACTCATCTTCATCTTTATAAACACAACAACCTCATCTTCATCTTTATAAACACAACACAACAACCTCATCTTCATCTTTATAAACACAACACAACAACCTCATCTTCATCTTTATAAACACAACACAACAACCTCATCTTCATCTTTATAAACACAACAACCTCATCTTCATCTTTATAAACACAACAACCTCATCTTCATCTTTATAAACACAACAACCTCATCTTCATCTTTATAAACACAACAACCTCATCTTCATCTTTATAAACACAACAACCTCATCTTCATCTTTATAAACACAACAACCTCATCTTCAACTTTATAAACACAATAACACATCTTCATCTTTATAAACACAACACAACAACCTCATCTTCATCTTTATAAACACAACACAACAACCTCATCTTCATCTTTATAAACACAACAACCTCATCTTCATCTTTATAAACACAACAACACATCTTCATCTTTATAAACACAACAACACATCTTCATCTTTATAAACACAACAACCTCATCTTCATCTTTATAAACACAACAACCTCATCTTCATCTTTATAAACACAACAACCTCATCTTCATCTTTATAAACACAACAACACATCTTCATCTTTATAAACACAACAACCTCATCTTCATCTTTATAAACACAACAACCTCATCTTCATCTTTATAAACACAACACAACAACCTCATCTTCATCTTTATAAACACAACAACCTCATCTTCATCTTTATAAACACAACAACCTCATCTTCATCTTTATAAACACAACAACACATCTTCATCTTATAAACACAACACAACAACCTCATCTCATCTTTATAAAACAAACAACCTCATCTTCATCTTTATAAACACAACAACCTCATCTTCATCTTTATAAACACAAACAACACATCTTCATCTTATAAACACAACAACCTCATCTTCATCTTTATAACACAACAACACATCTTCATCTTTATACACACAACA
>NW_022603761.1:0-21421 GCF_008692095.1 Etheostoma spectabile | reverse complement strand
AAGCAGGATTACACCAGGTTTTAGATGGGCCCCAGGCTGGGCACAACAGACAAGACCCATCTTGGTCCCAGCTTTAAATCTTATGTGGGGCCTACATGGGGAAGTATGAGCTGAAATATGGTTGCAAATGGGATTGTCCGCAGTTTCCATGTTGGCCCCAAGCCACTTGCCCATGTGGTCTCTAAAGCAGGATTACACCAGGTTTTAGATGGGCCCAGATGGGCGAAACAGAACAAGACCATCTTGGTCCAGCTTTAAATCTATGTGGGGCTACATGGGAAGTATGAGCTGACATATGGGTTGCAAGTGGATTGTCCAAGGGCCATGGCCCCGGGCCAATTGCCCATGGGGGTTCTACGGCAGGATTACACCAGGTTTTAGATGGGCCCCAGAGGCAAGACATGTTTTTTCAAATCCTAATTGAGTAATCAGTACAATTTGTTTAAACCATCCTAGAGCTGCAACAATTATAAAAAAAAAAATACCAGTTTGAGTCAGGTTCTTTAAAAATGGCCACATTCTCTGATTTCAACTTTTTATTAAGAAAGTTTTTGTTGATAGACAAAATGATAAACATTCATTAATGAAAATACAGTGTGTCAATATTTTTTAACATGTGATAAAAATATTTAGTTGAAAAATTATAAATATTTTTAACAGTTTAACTCTACTTTTAGCTGAATTCAAATGTTCTGCACTCACATCCACACTGCTCATTTCTGTTTAATTTGGCACTGGCTGTCTAGATAACCTTCGTCCTCCTCTGTCTCTTGCCCCAGTGAACCATTCGACAGTGCCCTCTCTCCTCCTGCTGGTTCACTTGTGCAGTCAACGAATTCTTCTTAAGAGCCTGTGTAAAACAATTTGGTGGACAGTATGAGTTAACCATTAAAAAAAAACTCTTTAAACACCATTTAGATTTAGAATTAGAAATTGCCAAATCAGTGCTATATTAGCAAAAGTATGAAGGATATGTTATGTATTTATGAAGTATTTGATGTTAAAACAGCCTTCCCTCATAATAATAATTAATATCTAAGAGCTTTGTTAGGTGTGTACAAATAATTATAAAAGATGCACATTTTGTCACATTAAAATGCCAAAATATATTAAAAGCAATAGCTGATACACTTTAGTTGAGCTTCAATTGTAAAATGCAGGCTTCAGGTTTGAAATGCCAATAGAACCAGCATATTTGTATAAAAGATTGCTATTTATATGTTGATTTAAGCTTATTTAGTATTAAAAATAATTAGATGAGCAGTTCTCAAAATAGTGCAGTCCAGGATGTTCCTTGCATTTTCATCTTGTGAAAAATGCTTCCTCTAATTTACTTTAACTTGAAAATGCCACCGGCTCTCTACCTTACTGGTGCGTAGTCAAAATAAATGCAAGTCCATACAATGAAATGTGGGCCGCAAACAGATACAGGGATTAAAGCTTAGAAAAAAATTATTTCACTGAAAAAAGTAATACCTAGTACTACACAGATAAGAACATCTGCACTACCACCCCAAAGGGAACAAAAAATAACAAAAATTTAAATGCACGACACTGTTGTCAAAACCCACACAATCAACTATAGACACACTTACAGACCGCATCTTGGAAGTTTGTGATCAATACTGTATGATGATTTAAAAAGTGGTGCCATTTCATAGGGTATGTTTTCACTCCTAGCCCTTACCACTTGGTGTCAAGGGCCAAGGGCTAGTGGTAAGGAGTAAGGGGCAGGGGTAAGATAATAATAAATAATACATTATTTATAGAGCGCTTTCCATCAAAGTGCTTTACAACAAAATACACTTTAAATGCAAACAGTACAAATTTAAAATCGAGACATTAAAAATAAATAACACTATACATTTACATCAAGGATAAATTAGCAGTTAGAACTCATACGCTGCGGTGAATAAGTAAGTCTTAAGCTTTGATTTAAAGACCCAATTGAACATGCCAATCTGATATCTACTGGAGACTGTTCCATAATGTTTGGCGCACGAAACGAGAAGGCTCGCTCCCCACTGTTTTCTTCTGACCTTTGTATAGTCATGGAGATGGAGAAATAGGATTCAGCCTTAAATCCTTGCAGATGGAATGTTTTTCAACAAATTATTTTCATAGTTGTAGAACTTCTCTGATTTACTTACCATACAGAACGTTGAAAAGACACAAGTCCTTAAACTTCTTTTTCCCGTGACGGCCAAACATGTTGTAGTCCAATGCCAGCTCGTTTGACAGAATGTATTTCATCATTCGTCTCGTTGCGTCATCTACATTTGTGCCCCCTATGTCTGCCACCATGGCAACCTAGGAATGAGAACCAAAGGAGGAAAAAAGGCTTACAATAACTGCCAAGACCATAAGGAAATAAATAAATAAATAAATAAATAATACTTACGACGGCAGACATTAGATTGCGGTCCCCCAGAAGCTCCTCAAGTGCCTCAATGTCTGCTTGAGTTGCAGTGGGGAAGACCACACCATCAGGAACCTCATCACTGATGTATCTAATAATCTAAATTCAAATTCAAATCTTAGCCTTCTTTGAAGGGGTTTCAACTTAACATCACTAACTGGGAAACTTAAAGAAAACTACCCACTACTCAGTGGCTAAAATATTTGTGTTATTCACAAGGAAATCTGGTTGTATATTCCAAAAATGGCATTAAACTGATACAATTATTTTGAAATTAATAAAATATAATAGTTATGATGGGACATCAGTTGGTGAAAAGATCTGATTCAATAAAAGTGGAAAAATACATAAAAATATTTTTACAGCACTTTAGGGGAACATTTTTTCAGAGAGGGATTTCTACATTACTTTTTTGAAGGGGTGCACAAGGGTTAAGATTAGTTCAGAAGTACGCTTAAACAAACAAACTATTCTATCTAATTTAATCCAATTTTTGGCCATCAATCACACTAGCACTGGACATTCTGCTGACCCTGTTCTTTCCTTCCTCATCTTACACACACATGCTTACAAAATGAATGAAAGTGAGCAGAGAGAGGCAGCCACTGTCCACCATCATGCACTTCACGTGGCCCAAAACTGTTTTTGAGCATGCAAGTGCAATAATATCAGAACTGAAAAATGACCAATGAGCATTAACTGACAACAGATAAATCATGCATAAATGGGAAACTTACATTTAAATTACTTACGTGGTAAAGAAGAACACTTTTCAACAGTGTTTGAACAACTGTGACCTGGACAAATCTAAATGTGACAGGAAGACAAAGGTTGAGAGAAGTCAACATGGAGTCTTTATAGTTCATGTTTTTGGCACAGGTAAGTACTGTTTAAACATTCACCCACCAAATTTCAGGTTAAATTGACAATTTAACACACTTGCAGATGAAAACGATATAGCTAGCCAAGAAATATTTGTCATATTTTTTCTTAGTAATTATGACAAGTGCATTCACACATATTACCTGATAAGACTATAATTAAACTCGTTGGCAGCTACATTAAGATGTTAAATAATGGCACTCTCATAAATAAGAGCTAGGATGAACACTGATAGGCCTAGATATACTATGCAGAAGAATGCTCTGATTTGAACTAAACTGAATGATTAATTTTAACAAAGAGCCAGCATGGCTGTTAAATGTCAGTCTAGTTAAATTGTCAGAAATATCCATTAACCAGGCCCTCCAGGATTTTGCAGCCTTTTTTGAGATTGTTGCAAATGAAATGGCTGGTGGATTTTAGATTTTTTTTTTCCACACGTAATACATGTATTGCATTTGCATGCATTTATTTGCAGCAGTGATGCATAAGGTTGGGGAGACACTGTCATTGCAACACATATTATGAAGTACACAAACAAGATTCCAGTAAAAAAATTGAGACTTATTGAGTTTACACTGAGAAAGACAGCATTTCTTAAAAAGAATACCCACTCAGGAAAACAACAACTAGATCATAGATTCAAACCTAGATTCATACAACTGCAGCTGAAACGGATATAGCTTAAACATTACTTTATGTAACACAAGCTTCATCACAGCTTACACAGCTTGTTTTGTACAATATTAACAAATGTCTTTTAACTAATTCACACAAAACTAAAAAGAAAAAAAGCGGCAGAGGCAAAAAAAAAAAAAGAGCCGCCAATGTGGCTGCTGAGCTAATTCAGCTTGCATTTTTGTATTCAAAATGGTTTAGAATAATACTGCCTCCAAATAGTTTATTCTGCCATTGGTTTCGAGAGGGGCTGTATAAAACCAGTAACGTTATGTCGACTAACTGGGTTGATTAGGCCTAACTACTAACGTTAGCTAAAGTCAGCTAGCTAAAACACTCAACATTAGCTTAGTTCTAACAAGCATTTTTGTAAATTCCCCATTGTTTTAAACTAGCTCACATTACTTCGATAGATAGTAATGATGGTGTAATGCGTCTACAGACGTCTACATAATTTTACATAACAGAGAGACAGGTATGCTACTCACCAGTGTTGAGAGCGAACTGCTGCTACTGCGACGTCTGCTCTGCTACTGCTGCTGTCGGCGCTGATCCGTTAAAATTCAAAATAAAAGCGCGCAGTGTGACCGTTATAGTATGTTGCAATACGCATGCGTTTAAACTGAACTCTTATTTTTAAAAAGCCTGGCCAGCATATATATATAAATAAAACAAAAGAAAAAAATAATAATTGATACGTATTACGTACGTAATACGTATCAATTATTCTTTTTTTTTCTTTTGTTTTATTCTTGTCTATACAATTATTACTGTGAAATCTATAGGCTATCCAGTGGCTTAACACTGAACAGCCATGACGGTCATTTTGACTGCTTTTAAATTTATATATGAAATAACTTTGCTGGATGAAAAAATACAATCCTGCCAGAATCTGACTTTTCACAGAAAGTCTATATTTTCATTTAAAACAGTTTGTTTATACATTAGCCTTCACACAAGGCAAAAAAATAAAATCACTTTCTCCTATTTCTGCCATAGGCTACATTGTCATATTTGCTTGGTATATAAGCGTCTCTATTAGAGAAACGTCAAGCGGTGTAGAGCAACAAGTGTGAGCATCAGCGATAGACCGAAGGCAAGCCAGAGTCGGCAAAGCAGGATACCACAATAAATACGGTGTAAATGGACTCTGTTCTGAATCAGAAGGCAGCGCCGGGCGCTCTCTCTGTGGAAGGAGCGGTAGGCCCATGTAGCTAGGGGCCGGTGGCTGCCTACGTGTTTATATAACTTCACACATCCTCAAACTGGCTGGATTCACTGCACACATCCGCTCCAATGAGTGCACAACAGTAAATTATTCAGAGAAATTTCATGAAGCTGAGAGCCGAGTTTATAGAAGGGAAAAAGGGCACTGGGCCACGGTCCGAGCAGGGCTGCCACCACAGCAGACGCCAACATAGGCAGTGCCAGGCTAGGTTAGGTTATAAATCTTCAAATAAGATACTTTTTTGCCTGTTATGAGTTATGTTGAATGAATTTCGATACCATCTTTTTTCAGATATGAAAATAATTACATTTTACTAGGCCATGATATGAATTATTGACACCTGGGCTACTCAGTGTATAATTGAACTCGATAAATTGTACATTTTGGTGTTATTTCGTTTTTCTAAAAGATATATTATCTTGAGAGATTATAGAGTTTGGAATCTGGCGGTCAAAATGCATTGGCCTACAGAATCCCGGCCCTTCTATAGTGTTGAGGAATTGCTGTTGTAGACAATTGTCAGCTTCAACCTGCCTGGCCATTCCATTCCGCTTCAGCCCCATAGAACTGCAGCTGCTTACTTGTGTGTTTTCCCCCGCAATGTGATGTGTCAGAGGTAAGATAGCACTAAAATCCTAGTAAAAGAGTTTAATCAAGTCTGGCCAACCACAGAACCAGCTCTCCTTACAAGCCTGTCCAACCACACGCTAGGCCTACCTGCCAAACATGCCACAGCAGACAATGCTGATGACAATGCTGTCACGTCGTTTTGCAAGTTTGACTGTAATATTGACTGTATGAATACAGAGCAATCCAGTCTAACACCAACGGCAGCCACCTTGTTACAGCACTCCTGAATTTTGTTGCTTTCATGTCTACAGTCACAGAGTTATGAAGAAGGAAACTATAACCTGTAGATCTTAATCAGGGTTATACCCTGATTTATTCTGAACTGAGAATGTTTCACATGTCCATGTAAGCCTATCATATGTCTGTATTTACATTAATTATGATTATAAAGATAGTCCACCAATGTTTAACTGGGATTTAGATGTTTTTCAGATGCAAAAAATACAGAGTTCTGTAGAAAAAAAACATTAAAAAAACAACAACACAGCATCAGAAAGCTGCCTAACCTTTGGCCAGTAGTGCTCTAAAAATAAGAGGAACATGTAACATGTGGGTCTCATGTTAGGTAACCCACATGGGGCCCACATAAATCCGCCTACTTCCATCCCATGCCCACTTCTCCCACTCATATCCCCTATGGTGCCCTTAGAGTTGGCCCTCATGGGCTTTCCATGTGGGTCTTGTTGCGAATTCCACTTGGAGGGTCCAAACGTCGGGACTCAAGTAGCTAAGGAATCACTCTAGCTTTGATTAAGTATACCAAAACGATTTATTAATAAAAACAGAGCAATGCATTCCGGACAATCAATACGTGCACGGGTCTCAATGGAACATGACTAGCTCAGAGGTTTCACAAAAAGGCTCCGTAACAGTGGCCTGCAACGGTTTATAAAGCCGCCTTTAAGGGAGTCCTATTGGTTAAAAGCGTCACAAGGCGGGTCATATCGCCATAGCAACTGTATTTCTATTGGCTGGGTGGGCGCGACTTCCTGTTTACATTACTGTGTGGGTGTGTGCGTGTGTTTGGGGTTTGTTTTCCTGTGGGAATTCCTTTGTTCCCCTCCATTTTGAGTGAGCACGTGGCTTTCTGGCCTTCCTGCATCCGGTTCTCTTGTAAATGTAATGTCTTGCCAACAGGGTATCGCCCCCACCTGGATGCCAAGCAACAGTACATTTTCTCCTTCATTCAACATCTGATATGAGTTTTGTTTCATTAACTTATGCATAAGTTCATTCACAGTGTCTAAATATGATAACAATACCTGAGTACAATTTCTCACAATAATTAACAATACCTGAGTATAGCTTCCCACAGATCCCCTATATCTGAATATAATTTCCCACAAATCCCCCTTTTTACACCTACTAGGTGTAAATCCTACTGTAAACAAGGAACTGTGTGGAAAACCTTTTAGAATTCATTTTAGTATAAAAACGTGCAGCAAAAGTTTAATATGGTAAAAAACGTATATCCCCCTTTTCACACCTGCAAAGGTGTGAATCCTAACTCTCAATGTTGCCCTATTGGACACCTGGTCCCCCCTGGTCTTATTCACAAAGGGTGGGGTCTCTTGGTCACAGTGGTGTGTGTGTGTGCCTATTCGTCTACAATATACAAGATAATAATCCTCCATCTCTTCACCTTCTGGTATCATCTTACTCTCCCTACTGTAAACATACAAACACACACGCACACACATATGAACTGATACAAAATCAACCAGGTTGCAGTCTCTCAATTGGAATGTGGCTGAGGGTTTATGACTCTCATTTCAGGAAAGATCAGTGGGGGTGAAACTCTATCAACATAGTCCAATCAACATTGTATTGTTTTAGCCTAGACTAAAACCCCAGGGGACAAGAGACAGGGGACCACCTTTTGTGACGTACCAGGAAGCTCCTTTCCATATGTTAATTGCCAGCAAAACAAAGAAACAACAACAACAGAAAAGCTACTGTCTTGACTAAAACGTGCATCCCCACCCCTAAGGGAAAACAAAAGTTTGAGTGAAAGAAAAGAAATAAACCCAATACAAAATCATGAAAAACAAAATTCAGAATGAATATAAATGCAATGAACTAAAAAATGTGGAAACCCTCTTATTTATCATTTCAAGTCAAAAAACAATCCAATTGAGTCAAAATTCCCAATAGGCTATGCATCTTCTAATGTATCCATTTAAAACCCCAATAAGCTTTAATCTGGTACCTCTGGTACATTATCTTGTAATGTCAAATTGCTTTAAGGCAGCTCAATTTAATTTTCCCACCACTTTTCAGTTGACTTTATTTGAAGGCTTAATTTGACTTGAAATGAGCTTTCATCAATTCATTCAGACACAACATTACTCAAAACACCAAACCAAAAGAATAAAAGAAACAGATGAATCCTAAATAAAAATGCACTTATCAATTTAAAACATTTGAGAACATCACACAATGCTTAAATCATGATTCTTTGATGACCGCCTGAACATTCACTCTTAAGACTGAGTGGATCTGCATTGATTTAATCTGTCTGCATCAAGGTGTGAAACCCCCAGTCTCTCCTTTTCAGTCCTTCTTTAACACAGGAGACAATGAGTGAGGTTTTGAAAGAGCAAATTAACACTTAAACAGGGAACAGGAAAAAAGGATGTTTAAGTTAAACCAGACTAATTTAGGAAAACACCAAACATGAAATAGATGTAATCGACTGAAACTAATTATTTCAAATGTGAAATGTTTGACAAATTTGTATACAGTTCTAACTGCTCATTATGCATTTTCTGAGGCTGGTCTAAGCTTTCGCAACACCACCTTTATGGAAATCCTATTCAGTAAGCACAATGAAATGACAAGCATGGAGTTTACACTCCCCCTTTTTATCTCACTCTGTGAGATTACCACCTAATTGTTTACTCATCCTGTGAATAGATCAATGTCTACATTAAATCACAGTACTTTGCAATACCGGATCTATTTCCTACCAAATCATCTTTTAACACTTCATTGAAAATGTGAGGATTATGTTTAATCCATCTGTATTAACCTATTATTAACCGATCTTGCTTGAAACTATAACAGGAAATTTAATGAAAATGTTACAAAATTTATAAGGCCCTACAAAATGTAATTTTCCCTACCAGACATGAGACATGTCTTAACCCTTTAAACATGTCTGTTTACATGAACTTTACCTAATTTGTAGAGTATAAGTTGTTGTTCCCAGTATTTTATGTGTGTTTGTTTTTAGATTGCGAGTCTGTAAGTGACAACCTGCCCTTCACTTGTGCATCCGAAGTACCAGAACCAGGACGGTCTCTTGCTCCCCCCTTCTCCTTCTTAATCCATCTGCTGCTCGTTGGTCTGTATCTCCAGATAAGATCAAGTATCTTTGTCTTATGATGTAGCAGATCTCCGGGTCACATGGTTGACCCCTCCAGAGCCCTCTCACCTCGGCGTCAGCAAAGCCCCCACCAGAGCATGTGGACCCCACTCCTTGCTCTGCGGTCCAGCACAGCACACTTACAGATGTTTGCAATTATTATCAAACATTTAGCCCTGGTCCACTTTCAAGTCACTTTGGGCCAATAATCGCAACCAGACCCTGACCCATTGTGGTCTCTAGCTGTGCGGTGGTCTGAGGTGCTGTGATGGTTGTTGTTGATCTTCTGGTCCAGTTTGTCTCTGATCCTGCAGCTGGAGGAGCGAGATGGACCTGGTTCTGACACACGAGGCACTGTGTGGCACAAAACAGAACTCCAAAAAGCATTATCTTTTCTTTTATCAATACTCATTTAGTGTATGTCACTCATGTCACTCAAATAACATTTCTTTCCCTCTTGCTGGTTTAACTCTATAAAATCCCCAAACATTCTAAAGAGAAACTAGTTTTGGCACTTATCTCCTCCATGCTTCAGTTTACATTATGGGTTATGTTTTCTGCACAAATATTTAAAACAAAATCGTAGAGTCGTTTTGATATCCTTAATGCTATGGACACTTTGTATTTGTTACTATCCCTTTTTTAGTCATATCTCCTACAGAATTCCTATTCCTAATTATGTAATAGTTTTAGCCATTAAGACACTGTCTTGCGTCTTGATCTTAAAAGCAACAAAACAAAAAGTTCAAAAAGAAAAGAATCACCCAACTAAAATATTTCCACATCAACTCAATAGTTTAAACAGTTTGTCATGTAAAAACTCAAAATACAAACAAAATCCACAAACAAAATTAAGCTTCACTAAAAGCTCATTTTAACACCACATCAAAATACACATAGAATGGAATCCTATATCAGCCTAGACTGGTTTCAATCTTATCTCAACCAATAAACTTGATGACTTATAACAAAAAGAATGTTTCCCCAATTTTCTATTTTTAAGTTGCAACAAAAATTTGAACTAATCAATGTGTAATGTGTTCTTTATGACCTGTTGTCCTAGTAACAGTAGAACCAACTTTATCACCTAGTGGTTCAATCTATCCAATTTGTTACCTGATATGAGAACATATCTCATTATACTGTGTAATTTATGATCAAAATCTTCACTTAGCTGCAAGTCTACTGGAACCTCTCTTTACTTTGTGCATACCTCTTTTTTATCTTAACCTCCTCTATACTTGTGCGTTTTCTTGAAAGAACCCACACTTCAGCTGTCCTCTAGACCTCTGTAAAGCAAAAAAAAAAGATTTCTCTCCTTCTTTACTTTTCACTTTACTTTAAAGAAGTCTTTAATCTATGACTTTAATTTCAAAAACGTTACTGCAATAGGGTCAGTCATATTAATAGTAAGAAATTTCATAATTTCACTGTTCCAAGTTTAAAAGTCCCAATTCCAAACTGTAAATCTTTGTATTTATATTACCAACACAATTCCCCTACAATATTTCCCAAGCATGATAAGTATCACAAAGTACTGTAAAGGTAACAATATAAGAAGCCTCATATTTTTCTTTCTTAAACTGGAAATGATCAAAGCCATTTTCTATTAATCAACTAAGTAATTGAATCAATTACCACTTTCATGTGAATATTTTTAGATCAATGCATGGATCCCACATTGGATTGACTACTTTTATCTCTTTGTTTTTTTTTTTTTTTTTTTTAAACCGAATGTTCCCTCATTTAAATCTCAATTATTTTTCTTAAAACGTTACACTATTTCCCTCTTTTTCCTAGTTGGAGTTTTCTCAGCCTCCCCAAGTACCACTGAGATCTGACAGGACATATTAATATAATTTTGATCCATCTCCTAATTGCAGACATACAACAAATAAAGCAAGACAAGACATACAGACATACATTTAAACATATACCAACTATACCCAATCTGAAAAGTGAGTCATTAATAGTGTTGAATTCTCACCAGCTATGTCCCTCCATAAAATGCACTAAACTTTCTATTTCTTATTTCTTCCTTGTGATATCATAAATTTCACATTTCTTTTCCTTCAATCTACCAGATCTCAGACATAATCTCATCTACTACCTTTGAACACCTCTTTCCGCTTACTCAAATACTTATATTGCAACAATAGTTTAATTACTACATGAGTCAACACTTCTCTTCTGCTTTCTTCTCTCTGTAGCTATACCCTTGCTTCTATATAACCCACTTTTTCCCTCTTTCCCTCATTCTTACAACACCCTCTCTCTTTGTCTCTTTTCTGTATGTTTTTTTTAATGTAAATGTGCTGTATTTATATAGCGCTTTTCCAGTCTTAACGACTGCTCAAAGCGCTTTTACATCTACAGGAAACATTCACCAGTCACACACCTTCATACACAGTGGCCGGGGCTGCCGTACAAGGTTCCACCTGCTCATCAGATAAACATTCATACACATTCGCACTCCAATGCGCAGCACCGGGGGCAACTCGGGGTTCAGTGTCTTGCCCAAGGACACTTCGACAATGACTGCAGGGGTGGGGATCGAACCACCAACCTTCCGATTGGCAGGCAACCGCTCTACCACTGAGCCACAGCCGCCCATATGTATGTTTTACTGCTGGTTAAATTCCATGTGTGCCAACCGGAGATTATTATGGCAGTCTTATGTGTAGATTTACTGGAAGTGACTGATCACTTTCTGTCCCTGTGTTTTATCAACTCTGTCTTCCTTACCTTGTGTCCTAGTGTCCCTTATGGGTGTGCTGCTCCCTGTATGAGCATTAAAAGACAGTGGAGAACAGCAGTTTATCTACTACATTTCATTATTTTATTTCTCAATTTGGCACGTAATATGAGATTTCAGTTTTGGCATTGTCCTCTAATTCAGTTATATCATCCTGTAATTTGATTCTATTCCCCGCATTATCAGTCCCGCCCCTATTCCCAGCATGACAAATTTATCACTACTATTCTTCTCCTGAGCCCTATTTCTTTTAGGCTTGGTGCCCTCTGTCCAGACTGAGGACTGTCTGGACCTCCTAAGCAGCGCTAATTTCTGCATTTTTTTTTTTTGAATCAAATTGTGTGTCCGCTAAAGTGCGGGTTGGAGGGTCTGCTGGGGCACAATGTGTCAGGTGGTGCCAAGGTGCGCCTGATTTACCTTTGACCTGGACCGAGTGTGAAGTAAACTCCTTCACTTTGGACCAGTCCACCTGGGGTTGGCCCACTTCCTCTTGTGGACCTTAACCCTGACCCAGTCTCCTACCTTAATGGTCTGCCTCTCGTTCTGAGTGGGTGCTGGCTTCTTTCTCCACCTGGGTAGAGAGGGCTGAGACCAAAGAGGTTAGTTCATTCATGTAGGCAGACATTTCTACCTGTTTTACATCCAATAAAGGCATATGACCTCCATTATTGGGTGGAGCCTTCAATGTTTGGTTAGCCCTCCCCACCAGTCCCTCGGACTGTGGATGTATACCGACCCGAATGAGTGTGTGATCCCCAGAGCAGCCTCAACTTCTCTCAACAATTATCAACGCTTCACTCAGGGTCACACAATCACTCTTTTCCAAACTTTTACAATTTTTTATCTCTGACAAATACATACAAATACATTACTTTTTCAACACGTGGTGACTCACCTTAAGGATGAAGCCACCACAACGAACACTGGCTCGCTGTGCCGCGGTCTTCCCTCATCAGTATAGGACTTGCTGCGAATCAATCTACCGACAAGTTTATCGAAACACCCACAGAAAGCTCCAATAATTGGAATCGTCTACGCATCCCAGATGCTTCAAATCTCTTATCTCTACATCCGCTGAGAACTGCCCAGAGGTGGGTAGTAACGAGTAAAAAATTGTACTTCTAGGAGTAGTTTTAAATCACTATACTTTTACTTTTACTTGAGTAGATTAGTGAAAAATAAACTGTACTCTTTTTAGGTTACATACAGTATGTTTTACACATGCAGTATCCATCCAAATTTGGTGTGACAAGTCTCTCAAGTAAGCTATTTGTAATTAATAATTTATTTTATTGATTGGATGAACTATAATTTGCCTAAAGATAATTATTTTTATCTTTGGCGGTCTGATTGATGCTTGTGTTAAGAAATAAATCAGACGTTACTCAACAGTTACTCACTACTTGAGTAGTTTTTCGTCAAGTACTTTTTACTTTCACTCAAGTAATTATTTGGATGACTACTTTTACTTTTACTTGAGTCATATTACTCTGAAGTAACAGTACCTTTACAATTTTTGGCTACTCTACCCACCTCTGGAACTGCCTTATGGGCCGGTTCTCCTCTAAGACAAACACTGACACGTGGGCGCTGCTGCAAACTTCCCCTCACAGTAACACTGCGGGTTTATCGTATTACTCACACCACGTGCTCCAAAGAATTTTATGGAATCGTCATTATCTCATTCGCTGAACTCAGTCTTATGGACCGAGACTCCAAAATGGTGAACGCTGGCTCTGTACGCGCCGAGACCTCCCTCGGCATGTAGGTCGATCACTCCTACCTGGCAAGTTTTGAATCCCTCGCGTACAGTAACTCTATGGAATCACCTTATGAACACTGGCCCGCTATCGCGTTTCAGGCCTTCTCCAATTAGTAATTCTATTAACCTTGTGTTGTCTTCCCGTCAACCATGAATTTCTTTCACTTTTTCAATGTTGTGGGCGCTTTATTTTTAAATGTTTTTCCTAAGTTAAAAACTTAAAATGGGTCAAATTTGACCCGAGGACAACATGAGGGTTAAGCAAGTCTACTAACAGGTTTATCGAACCTCAACACACAGCGTGGCTCCATACAATTATGGAATCATATTTATCAACTCATGCATCCTTCAAAATCGTCTACGCATCCCAGATGCTTACTCTCACACTTTCATTCATTCAACAGAGAAAACGGAATGCATTTGCTCTATGTCCACAAAACACTTAATAATTTTTAGTCTATATTTTTTTTACATAATGTACTCACCCGGAGGTCTGATCACTTTAATTGGTTTATACTATTATACAATATGCTGAATTTGATGAAACAGGTTTCAGCTTACCCTTTTTTAGAGAGCTCCCTGTGACCATTCCTCCGCGGTTTGCACAAAATGCCTCCTCTGTCTCGTTCCGGCAGACGTGGACTGTCCGTGGAATCTGGACCCGGAGTTAAACAACTTCTAATCCTGATTCCGTGGAATTCCTAAGTTTAACCACTGCTCGAAAAACATCCTCTGCTACCAAATTTGTTGCGAATTCCACTTGGAGGGTCCAAACGTCGGGACTCAAGTAGCTAAGGAATCACTCTAGCTTTGATTAAGTATACCAAAACGATTTATTAATAAAAACAGAGCAATGCATTCGGACAATCAATACGTGCACGGGTCTCAATGGAACATGACTAGCTCAGAGGTTTCACAAAAAGGCTCCGTAACAGTGGCCTGCAACGGTTTATAAGCCGCCTTTAAGGGAGTCCTATGGTTAAAAGCGTCACAAGGCGGGTCATATCGCCATAGCAACTGTATTTCTATTGGCTGGGTGGGCGCGACTTCCTGTTTACATTACTGTGTGGGTGTGTGCGTGTGTTTGGGGTTTGTTTTCCTGTGGGAATTCCTTTGTTCCCCTCCATTTTGAGTGAGCACGTGGCTTTCTGGCCTCCTGCATCCGGTTCTCTTGTAAATGTAATGTCTTGCCAACAGGGTATCGCCCCCACCTGGATGCCAAGCAACAGTACATTTTCTCCTTCATTCAACATCTGATATGAGTTTTGTTCATTAACTTATGCATAAGTTCATTCACAGTGTCTAAATATGATAACAATACCTGAGTACAATTTCTCACAATAATTAACAATACCTGAGTATAGCTTCCCACAGATCCCCTATATCTGAATATAATTTCCCACAGTCTCATGTTAGGTAACCCACATGGGGCCCACAGTAATCGCCTACTTCCATCCCATGCACACGTTGCCCACTCATATCCCCTATGGGGCCCTTAGAGTTGGCCCTCATGGGCTTTCCATGTGGGTCTCATGTTAGGTGACCCACATGGGGCCACATAAATTGCCTACTTCCGTCCCATGCCCACTTTGCCCACTCATATCCCCTATGGTGCCCTTAGAGTTGGCCTCATGGGCTTTCCATGTGGGTCTCATGTTAGGTAACCCACATGGGGCCCACATAAATCTCCTACTTCCATCCCATGCCCACTTTGCCCACTCATATCCCCTATGGGGCCCTTAGAGTTGGCCTTCATGGGCTTCCATGTGGGTCTCATGTTAGGTAACCCACATGGGGCCCACATAAATCTCCTACTTCCATCCCATGCCCACTTTGCCCACTCATATCCCCTATGGTGCCCTTAGAGTTGGCCCTCATGGGCTTTCCATGTGGGTCTCATGTTAGGTAACCCACATGGGGCCACATAAATCTCCTACTTCCATCCCATGCCACTTTGCCCACTCATATCCCCTATGGTGCCCTTAGAGTTGGCCCTCATGGCTTTCCATGTGGGTCTCATGTTAGGTGACCCACATGGGGCCACATAAATTGCCTACTTCCGTCCCATGCCCACTTTGCCCACTCATCCCTATGGTGCCCTTAGAGTTGGCCCTGGGCTTTCCATGTGGGTCTCATGTTAGGTGACCCACATGGGGCCCACATAAATTGCCTACTTCCGTCCCATGCCCACTTTGCCCACTCATATCCCCTATGGTGCCCTTAGAGTTGGCCCTCATGGGCTTTCCATGTGGGTCTCATGTTAGGTAACCCACATGGGGCCCACATAAATCTCCTACTTCCATCCCATGCCCACTTTGCCCACTCATATCCCCTATGGGGCCCTTAGAGTTGGCCCTCATGGGCTTTCCATGTGGGTCTCATGTTAGGTAACCCACATGGGGCCCACATAAATTGCCTACTTCCATCCCATGCCCACTTTGCCACTCATATCCCTATGGGGCCCTTTGAGTTGGCCCTCATGGGCTTTCCATGTGGGTCTCATGTTAGGTAACCCACATGGGGCCACATAAATCTCCTACTTCCATCCCATGCCCACTTTGCCCACTCATATCCCCTATGGGGCCCTTAGAGTTGGCCCTCATGGGCTTTCCATGGGGTCTCATGTTAGGTAACCCACATGGGGCCCACATAAATCGCCTACTTCCATCCCATGCCCACTTTGCCCACTCATATCCCCTATGGGCCCTTAGAGTTGGCCCTCATGGGCTTTCCATGTGGGTCTCATGTTAGGTAACCACATGGGGCCCACATAAATCGCCTACTTCCATCCCATGCCACTTTGCCCACTCATATCTCCTAGGGGCCCAGACATTTTGCCCAGTTAAAGCCCATGCCCACTTGGTACCCATTGAGCCCATTTGTAACCCATATGGGGCCATATGTACATGTTGGCTGGGTACTGGCCGATCAATTCTCTAATCTCCTAAAACATCCTTTAGTTAAAGGCTCTGGGTCCAGGGTCCCATGGTGCCTAATATTGACCGTAATATATTGGTTTAATTACAGGTTGTCCATTTTCTGCAGGGGCGGAGCAAAGGGGGGGGGGGGGGTCTGGGGTTCCAGCCCCGGATGTTTTAGGCCACATCCACTCAAATATATTTTCATTTTCAAGGCGCGATTTGAGGCTAAAACGATCTCCATCACATGACTTTTAGCTCCAGTAGCAGAACTAATCTGCGTATAAACATGTTTGACAACACGTGTCACATGACCGTTAACACACACTGGGCGTGTGCATGCCGGTGTAAACAGGAAGCAGATTGTCTGACGTTACCAAGGGGGGGTCAGCCTCTCCTCTCTAAGCGTAGCTCCCATGGCGCCATTTTAATGCTACGTAGCGAACACCTGAATTAGCATCCCATTGACTCCCATTCATTTTGGTGCCACGTTGACAGTGATTAACATTACATCTGATGCGTTTAAAGACTTTATTTGTCCGTTGTTTATTTCTAAAGAAACACGACAACGTATAAAAGGATCCAGGCTAATTACTGCTAACTAACATGTTAGTTAACATTAACATAGGCACAGGCTAATTACTGCTAACTAGCATGCTAGTTAACATTAACATAGGCACAAGCTAATTACTGCTAACTAACATGCTAGTTAACATTAACATAGACACAGGCTAATTACTGCTAACTAACATGCTAGTTAACATTAACATAGGCACAGGCTAATTACTGCTAACTAACATGCTAGTTAACATTAACATAGGCACAGGCTAATTACTGCTAACTAACATGCTAGTTAACATTAACATAGGCACAGGCTAATTACTGCTAACTAACATGCTAGTTAACATTAACATAGACACAGGCTAATTGCTGCTAACTAACATGCTAGTTAACATTAACATAGGCACAGGCTAATTACTGCTAACTAACATGCAACTTAACATTAACATAGACACAGGCTAATTACTGCTAACTAACATGCTAGTTAACATTAACATAGGCGACAGGCTAATTACTGCTAACTAACACACTAGTTAACATTAACATAGACACAGGCTAATTACTGCTAACTAACATGCTACTTAACATTAACATAGACACAGGCTAATTACTGCTAACTAACATGCTAGTTAACATTAACATAGGCACAGGCTAATTACTGCTAACTAACATGCTACTTAACATTAACATAGGCACAGGCTAATTACTGCTAACTAACATGCTAGTTAACATTAACATAGGCACAGGCTAATTACTGCTAACTAACATGCTACTTAACATTACTTATTAAACCTAAACAGCTGATGAAGTCCAAACTATCTGCGTGCTTTTTCTGATTTGCCGACTATGTGACAGTAAGTCTCGTGGTTATGACACAACCGTTAGCCTATTTATACGTTGTCGTGTTTCTTTAGAAATAAACAACAAACAAACAGAGTCTTTAAACGCATCAGGTGTAAAGTTATTCCCTGTCAAACTGGCGTCAAAATGAATGGGAGTCAATGGGATGCTAACGGCGGGTGATGGCTTCGTAGCGTTAAAATGGCGCCATGGGGGCTACGCTGCTATCTGATTGGTTGGAGGTCTATCCAATTGCGCCCAGAGGCATTTGAGCGGCGTCCGTTGGTTACGCCCGTTTGGAAACACTGCGGTAAAGTTGGTTTTATATTGGACGTTGGATATTCGACACATTCTAAAAAAATCTCTTATGCATCTTGCCATTTTGACCAATTTATGTTAAATCTCTTTTGGTTTACTCAGCTAACTCTCTTACACATTGCACCAAACTTCAAAAAACCCATTTTTTAATCATTTCTTTATGTAAAAAATGTTATAAATGTATTATGCAGCTGTACACATTGTTTACAGAAATTATTTAAACAATCAAAGGATGTAATATGATATAATAATAACATTATAATACAAATAATAGGTGTTGTGCAGCGTGTACGAGAGTTAGCTGATTGCACCAGAAGTGTTTTGACATGAATAGGTTAAAAGGTCAAGCTGCATTATGGATTTTTCGATTGCGTCGAATATCCAACGTCCAATATAAAACAGACTTCATCACGGTTTGGGAAACGGGCTGTAAATGAAATGACCGTGCCCAGACCCACTCTCAGTTAACATCAGAAGGGTCTGGTGTCAAGCAGGCTAGTTGGAAACTTCTAAAACGTCAGCTTTCCAGGAACAAAGAGGAGTCGTTCCACTAATCCGACGGGTTTTCCTCACAGCTGGAGGCCGGAGGAAATTTCTCTGAGGAAGGTTTAATCTGAAAGGAAAACCTGTTAAACTGTTAACTGCCTCTGACACGAGAGTCTTTAAAAACCCTCATTAAAGCACAGGATTTAATTGTCGTGTTAGGGAACCATTTTACCCACCAGACTCCATGTAAATAATCACTACTTTTAGCGTGTATAGAGCAGCATATCTCCACCAGACTCCATGTAAATAATCACTACTTTTAGCGTGTATAGAGCAGCATATCTCCACCAGACTCCATGTAAATAATCACTACTTTTAGCGTGTATAGAGCAGCATATCTCCACCAGACTCCATGTAAATAATCACTACTTTTAGCGTGTATAGCCAGCATATCTCCACCAGACTCCATGTAAATAATCACTACTTTAGCGTGTATAGGCAGCATATCTCCACCAGACTCCATGTAAATAATCACTACTTTTAGCGTGTATAGAGCAGCATATCTCCACCAGACTCCATGTAAATAATCACTACTTTTAGGCGTGTATAGAGCAGCATATCTCCACCAGACTCATGTAAAATCACTACTTTTAGCGTGTATAGAGCAGCATATCTCCACCAGACTCCATGTAAATAATCACTACTTTTAGCGTGTATAGAGCAGAATTCTCCCCCAGACTCCATGTAATAATCACTACTTTTAGCGTGTATAGAGCAGAATATCTCCACCAGACTCCATGTAAATAATCACTACTTTTAGCGTGTATAGAGCAGAATATCTCCACCAGACTCCAGTAAATAATCACTACTTTAGCGTGTAGAGCAGGCATATCTCCACCAGACTCCATGTAAATAATCATACTTTTAGCGTGTATAGAGCAGCATATCTCCACCAGACTCCATGTAAATAATCACTACTTTTAGCGTGTATAGAGCAGCATATCTCCACCAGACTCCATGTAAATAATCACTACTTTTAGCGTGTATAGAGCAGCATATCTCCACCAGACTCCATGTAAATAATCACTACTTTTAGCGTGTATAGAGCAGCATATCTCCACCAGACTCCATGTAAATAATCACTACTTTTAGCGTGTATAGAGCAGCATATCTCAGCAGTGTTTTCGTGGGAACCTCCAGATGGCGAAGGCAGACCAGCGTTTTGGCCAGCGGGACGGCTCGGACCAGAACTTTGACTACATGTTCAAGCTGCTGATCATCGGCAACAGCAGCGTGGGGAAGACGTCCTTCCTGTTCCGCTACGCCGACGACTCCTTCAGCAACTCCTTCGTCAGCACCGTGGGCATCGACTTCAAGGTGAAGACGGTGTACCGCAACGAGAAGAGGATCAAGCTGCAGATCTGGGTGAGGACGGAGACATTTAGGGTCAAGACTTGTGTTGTCCTCATGTTGTCTTCATGTTGCCTTCATGTTGCCTTCATGTTGTCTTCATGTTGTCTTCATGTTGTCCTCATGTTGTCTTCATGTTGTCTTCATGTTGTCTTCATGTTGTCCTCATGTTGTCCTCATGTTGTCCCCATGTTGTCTTCATGTTGTCCTCATGTTGTCCTTGTGTTGTCCTCTGGTTGTCCTCATGTTGTCTTCATGTTGTCCTATGTTGTTCCATGTTGCCCTCATGTTGCCCTCATGTTGTCTTCATGTTGTCTCATGTCCTCATGTCGTCCTCATGTCGTCCTCATGTTGTCCTCATGTTGTCTTCATGTTGTCCTCATGTTGTCCTCATGGTCCTCATGTCGTCTCATGTTGTCCTCATGTTGTCTCATGTTGTCCCCATGTTGCCCCCATGTTGTCCCATGTTGCCCCCATGTTGTCCTCATGTTGTCCTCATGTTGTCCCCATGTTGTCCCATGTTGTCATCATGGTGTCCTCATGTTGTCCTCATGTTGTCTCATGTTGTCCTCATGTTGTCCATGTTGTCTATATCAATGTTCTTTTTAATTCCCCAAAATAACATGATTGATTCCAACGCTCTTTGCCAAGTACAAATCTCTACTTTCATTAATTTGGGTCTTATTCTATTTATAGCATTGTAAAACAAATGGAAGTGTTGTTGAAATAGTATGGAATAAAAGTGACATATTCCAGTCTGTGATTATCATCAACATCCATTCCTTAATTTTAGTCTCAATAATTCCTAATTTCTGCTTTTCTAACTCCAACATTAGGTATAATTCCTATAAATGAGGTTATTGACCATAAATTCCAAAAATAACTGTAAAACTAAAGTTAATAAGTTAGTGTTACGTAGAGTTGAAAACGTCATCAAAAACGTGGCAAAACATTGAAAAAAAGCTTTTAAAAGTGTTTTTTTTATATATTAATATTATGTATTTCCATCCTATTATCCTCCTAATTAGATTATCCTACATGCAAATGTATTTTAACAATTTATCTTCATGTTAAAAACAAAAACATTTCTTTAAAGACATTTTTTGTGAGTTACGTCCTAAAAAGGCAGTGGAGAAACAGGAAGTTGGGGGGGGGGGGGGGGGGGGG